>NC_056735.1:652590862-652835862 GCF_019279795.1 Protopterus annectens
CAGTACCTAAAATGTGTTGTTACGCCCGTTAGTTACTGCAGTGAATTATGAGGCCTTGAGCAGTCGCTTGAAGTTCAGGATTTGATCCCCTCAGGCTCCATTTGCCTACTGTGCGACAATGAGCAAGTTATTTAAACAGGCAGTGCTCCAGTGTTGACCCTGAAAGGGACACTTGTGTCCAGATAGATAGCTTGGTTAACAGATAAAATAAAATCCCATGGGCATGTAGCACCTCAAAGAAAGTAATAATATGTATTAATAGTGATTTTCATGGAATGAATGAATGAACTACAAGAGCTCTGAGTTTAAAACTACTGTTTGCATTGATTTTTGGATTTTCTACATTTAAGGTTTGGATATTTACAAACCTTTATGATTTTGGTATTAGTATTATTATTATTATTATTATTATTACTATATTACAGGTTGTTGTATTTTAAACTTTGTTTTACTGCAAAGCTTTTTTTATTTCTTGATGTCTTAAAAAAAGTTTTTGGCTAGGGTCAGTTAGCAAACATTCCTGTTGCATTCATTGACTGAATGGGAATTTGACTAGCTAATTTGTGGGAGAAACGAAGAAACAGTTTTCTTATATAAGGTATTAACTGCATTCCTCTTTATCTAGAGGAGCTCTAAGCTTAAAACTGCTGTTTGACTGCATTGATTTTTGGATTTTTTCTCACCCACCCAATTCTTGTGCTTTTAAACTTGGTGCCTTTTTAGCTGCCTGACCCTACTGCAAAGTACAAGTTTGCAAGCCCCTTCTCAGTGCTATTTATACTGGGCACTAATTGCTCAGACTGATTAGGCACTCCCATTAGACTCTTACAGCTTGAGTTAGCCTTTGTTTCATATTTCATACTTTTTAGAGCAGACACCTGGCCTGGTATTAATGAGAAAATATATATTAAATGTTTTTTAAAGTTTAAAAACATTTAAATAAGAGAAGTGTATGCTAGATGGTCATTGTCGTTTTAATATGAACTAATTGTGTTATTGTATGTATTTTTTTTAGATAATTATGTACTGTATTCTTAAATCTTAGAAAGAACTGTTTAATATTTATGAGATTGTCTGCATACTGCATTGTCTTTGGTAGATTTGTAATTTAATTAGTTAATTAGGTATTTAAGTGAGTAGTTTGGAGTACGACTGTTAGTTTCTGAAGAAGTTCTGTGGATTAAATGAACAAAAGTGCTAAAACTACCTCTGTGTCTGGTTGCCGTTTTGTTTTTTACTTTGTTTCATATAATCCCATTTTAACTAGCGCACACTGCAATATTCATAATGTTAAACTAAAATGTGCATTGCTCTTTTCTGTATTTTCCTTGTTTTAATCAAAAGTCAATCAACTGTTTGCATTTTTAACTTGGTCTGGGACCTCAGTCTTGTAGTACCCCTCAGAGCAGTGGGAGAACTGTAAGTTGCTGCATGATCTGAACATCGTTTATTTCATTAACAGTTTTTACTGTTTGTATTTTACTTTAGTCTAGGGTCCTAGTCTGGCATTATAACTCACGATAGCGAGAGAATTGTGAATTGCTGCAGGATCAGAACCTTATACACTTATACTGCATTTTTACTGTTTACTGATTGGATTCCTTTCTAACTCATCTCCTATAATGTCTGCTGAGATGTGCAGCAGTGGTTTGCAGTATAAAAGCAAGCACCTACACTTGTAATTGTCCATATAAAACTTCCGCTGCTATTTTCCTCAAGTATCTAGCTGAGTGAAGAACAGCTAATTTGCTCACTGAGATGTATTACCCCAAAGTATTGTTTTAGATCAATCCTAGACCTCTCCTCCAAGTCCAGCAACTCTAATCCCAATTGCAACATCTCTCATACATCACAAAAAAGAGGATCCACAGCCATGGATGTGCACTTTCCTACTGTCTCCATAGCAAGCATGGTGGAAATGGGCGTCTTGAGACAATGTAACAATTATCTCATGTTTACTGATGACCACCTTATTCTTAAGCAGATTGATACAGTATGTGAGATATGAAATTAGATTATGTCTTTGGAGGCAAAGCTTTTGCATACAGACACTGGTATTTTCAAACAGGTTGGCAGTAACACACACACATTACACCTACTATGGATCAGACACATAAACTCACATATGCTGAGGCTCTTAAATGCAATTTACCCAAACCTCAAAGGCCTCCTATACACTGCCCTCAGCAACCTTCCAAACATTCTACAAGACAACACTAATCCAGACACCTACAGCCACATCTCACAATGTCTCAACCTCTAAGCTCTTAAGGCAAACTGCCACACAACTCAATATATTGGTCATTACAGACTCTGTTATGAAACACACTGATTCCCCCCCCTCATCAGGCTGAACAAGAAAACAGTCATGATCAGTTGCTTATCAGGGCAAGGATCCGCCAGATCACACATGTACTCAGGACATTGATCCACAAGTACCAGTATGACTGTGTGGGTGTTAATGACCTGAGATGTACCTCCCTGGACTATATGAAGAGAGACATGATAGAACTTCAGTTTATGTGTCCCAGGCAGGTATGAGTCTAGCACTGAGCAGCATTTTACCTTCTCCAAGGATGATACCACAATATAAACAGAAGACGATTGGCTTAGTTACTGGTGTCATTCTAAGAAGGTCTAACATTTGTCAGCTTGGGAGGACATGATCAACAGATCAAGTTGCTTTGCCAAGGATGATCTGCACCTGTCCCCACTAGGTTTTCAGATATTGGCCAAAACATTATCTGTCCCTATAGTGCACTTTTAAGACAATGCCAATCCGATAAATCTTCCAGCACAGTAAATTCTACACAAGATAAACTGAAGGTGTTAATGCTCAGTGCTAGGAGTCTCAACAAAAAGCTCCACTCCCTGGAAGCATGTGTCACCCTGGACCATGTTGACATATGTACAGTTACTGAGACATGGTTTAAAGCCTCAGAAGGCATCCCAGCAATACAAAGTTATAATGCCTTTCACACATTTAGACCAGCTGCTGCACAAAAAGGGACAAGAGGTGGAGGTGTCTCAGTCTACATAAACAGTAAGAACACCTTAAGATTGGTCAAACAATATGACATGTTTGTGATACTCCATGTCCAACTAACCTTAGGTATGGTTCAATACCATATCCTTGCTAACTATGTCATTGTCTCTGACCCAGGAGAACCATACCACATACTTGAATGTATTAGATTCACTCACAATTCAGCCCAACACCATATTCTTGGATGATTTCAACTATCACACCATAAACTGGGATACATACACAATCACTAACATGCAGGCTCAAAGATTCCTGGATTTTGTCAATGAAAATACCTTGGAACAGCTAGTCTGTACACCTACTAGGGGGTGCAAATAACCTTGCTCTGGTACTCACAAATATGAGGGAACGTTGTACCCCCCACAGTGTAATGTCCTTAGTGGTCAATGGACAGATCAGATCACAAAGTGGTAACTGTTGAAATAAATATGAAGACTGAACTCCCAGCAAACCCCAGAACCTTTAAGAACTTTTCCAAAGCTTACTACTTTCTATTAAGTAAAGACATAGCTAAATGTCAAGCCCCCCAATTTTGGAGAGGATGGTGGCCTATGCAGAAGTGTTTACAGAACCCCTATACAAGCATGTAAATAACTGCATAGAAACAGCAGTTTCAAAATGAAATAAACTTAGGGCAAACTCCAAAAGCAAGCCTTCTTGGTGGACCCCCAGCAAGCCCCAGAACAATAAAAGAAAGAATGAAATTCCTGCCCAAAAATAGGAAGGGTTATGCCCAAAAGACAAAAACCTCCCTCATCAGTCTCAACAAGCAATTCACAGGACTTACCAAACTCACCAAACCCAACTTTGAAGAAAAATAGCCCCCCAGGCTAAGGATAAGCATAAGGCATTTTTCAGTTATGTATGCAACCATAAAAGGAGCACTCAAAGTGTGCTGAACTAACAGTAAATGGAACTTCCTATACCGGACTAGGGATATGTGCTGAACTAACAGTAAATGGAACTTCCTATACCGGACTAGGGATATGTGCTGAACTAACATAACAGTAAATGGAACTTCCTATACCGGACTAGGGATATAGCAGATTTGCTGACCGATAAATTTAGCTCAAATTTCACTCCCTTATCAGCCCCCGATCCCCTCAGGAAATACCCAGTACTATTTGTCCCCCAACTATCACTAAAGAACAGGTCCTCACTGCTCTCTCCAGAGCTAAAAACAATGTATCCCAGGATGCCTTCTTAACAGCTTGAAACATGACATATCAGGCCCACTAGAATCTCTGTTCAGCAACAGTATCCAAACAGGCTTCATCACTAAGGACTAGAGGACTGCAACTCTCATCCCACTACACAAAGGTGGACCATCAACAGACCCAAACAACTACAGACCCATAAGTTTGACTAGTCTTATATGCAAGACCATGGAAAGAATTATTGCGGACCTGATAAACAAAGACATAGGAAATCTTTAAACACTGGACACATCCCAGTTCAGTTTCATCTGAACTATGGCCTTAAACTCAGTGCAAAAAAATCCATAATTATACCCTTTGGGATGATGACTACCCCTGCAAATGACAACATTGATAACACTACCAGTAGTAAGGGACTTGGGAAACTCAGGTTGACAGTAACTTGAGCTTTGATCACCATGCAACCTTGGTAGTGAGAAAGTCCTTCTACAAGGCACAACTTATAAGTAAGGGAATCACTCCAGATCTAAAGAGATAATAGTTCCACTATACTCAGCTCTCATTAATGCAATAATCAAGTGCGATGCACCCTTCAGCATGTACCCGACCAAGCATTTGCAACAACTGGGGTGGCCACAAAGGTTCCTCACTAAAAGAATACAGGGTGTAAATAAAATGTCCTATGCAGCCCGCCTCAAAGATCTGTCCCTATACTCGGTCTCTTACAGACTACTACTGAGGGGTGATCTACGCATAACCTGCAAGGCATTCTCTGATCTAGCTTGCTGGATCGGCTACACATTCACATAACAAACAGCACTGGAATTACCTGAGCAAAGGATCTAACCCTCGTCTGTGACATAAGCAAAACATGTTGGAGGGATACGCATATGTCTCATAGATTACCTCTTCTCTGGAACAGACTCTCCATTCATGTGAAATACAGCTCTGCCCTGAGCCTATTCAAATGCAATTTGGACTGATGGATGGCAAATTGCAGATTCACTCCTGGCTTGTTATCTGTGCCCTTATGGACAGGAGCACTTTGTAGATGCCCTAAGTCAAAGACAAATACCAAATCATTCTAGCCTGTAGGCATTGATAATTGGGAAATGTGTCATGAATGGCTAGGCTGAAAAAGGCTCTAGGACCATTAGCCTAGTAACATCCTATGATCCTACATAAAAGATAACAACAAGGCAGAAGTCAGCATTATTACATCAAATGCAATGAGGCAGAAATCTACTTTATTATACCACTGATGGTATCTTAAATGTTATATTTTATTTAATTACATTTACTGTTTAGACAAAGTCCATTCTGAGTGATCTGAACTTTCTGTGTGGGACTTTAATTCCAAGCATGCCTCCAGCTATCTCATTTAGAGGTAGCTTTTGCTTTACAGTGCACCTTAGAGTCATGTTAATGTCCATCAGTGATCATCATATTCCACTGACTACCACTGCAGCAAAAGTAGCTTATGTTAATATGCCCAGCTGGTGTGATTTGCTGTTTAATACAAAATGTGCCTAACCAATTGAAGTATCCCACTTAGTAAACGTGACATGCTTACACATTCAAGTTATGCCAGTATGGAGTATTACTGTTCCTCTGACGTCACCAAAATACTTAGACACCGTTAGTAGTATCACGTTTATGAAGTCCATGGACCTGGGAAGTGGGTGAACTCTAATTATCTACATTGGATTACTTGGACACCATTAGCAGTATCACGTTTATGGAGTCCATGGACCTGGGAAGTGGGTGAACTCTAATTATCTACACTGGATTACTTGGACACTATTAGTAGTAACACAGTTATAGAGTCCATTGCCTTGGAAAGTGGGTGAACTCTAATTATCTACATTAGAGTACTTGGACACCATTAGCAGTATCACATTTATGGAGTCTGTGGTCCTGGGAAGTGGGTAAACTCTAATTATCTACATTGGTGTACTTGGACACCATTAGTAATATCAAGTACTCTAATGCACATAATTAGAGTTCACTCACTTCCCAGGACCATGGCCTCCATAACTGTAATACTAATAACAGTGTCCAAGTATTCCAGTACAGATAATTAGAGTTCACCCACTTTCCAGGACCACAGACTCCATAAACGTGATGCTGCTAATGGTGTCCAAGTGCTCTAATGTAGATAATTAGAGTTCACCCACTTCCCAGGACCATGACCTCCATAACTGTAACACTAATAAAAGTGTCCAAGTACTTCAGTACAGATAATTAGAGTTCACCCACTTCCCAGGACCATGGACTCCATAAACGTGATACTACTAATGGTGTCCAAGTACTCCAATGTAGATAATTAGAGTTCACCCACTTCCCAGGACCATGGCCTCCATAAATGTGATACTGCTAATGGTGTCCAAGTACTCCAATGTAGATAACTAGAGTTCACCCACTTCTCAGAACAATAGAATCCATAAAGATGATATTACTAATGGTGTCCATCTTTATGGATTCTGTGGTCCTGGAAAGATTGTGAACTGTAGTTATCTACATTGGAGTACTTGGACACTGTTAGTAGTATTACAGTTATGGAGTCCATGGTCCTGGGAAGTGGATGAACTCTAATTATCTACATTGGAGTACTTGGACACCATTAGCAGTATCACGTTTATGGAGTCCATGGTCCTGGGAAGTGGGTGAACTCTAATTATCTACACTGGAGTACTTAGACACTGTTAATAGTATCATGGTTATGGAGTCCATGGTCCTGGGAAGTGATTAAACTCTAATTATCTACATTGCTTTAAAATGTATTGCTCTTATTGTAAATAAAGCACTGTAACTTAGCCCTAAACTTGTCTGCAGCTCTAGGATAATGGGAAACACTGATGCTCATTCTTAGTGTGAGTGTTGTTTACTGCTAATGAAGTGACATTGATTATATTGTATTTTTTACTTGTATTCAATAGTAATCGGGTATTATAATGCTGATAAATAAGTTCCTTAAGGTCTTATTCCTTATCCTTATCAGTATGTTAACTAAATATTTCACATATGACTTGCTTTACTGCTATTATAATGCAAATTGCTCAGTTCATCTATTATATCCATGCTTACTTTTCTTGCAACTTATTACCCCATTTATCACCTTTTATTGCTGTTAATATACATACATATTCCCTGCGTTATTACTATAGATCCTTATATGGCCTTGTATTGTTAGTATATATCCAGTTATGCCTGTAATACATTCTACGTTGCATGTCATGATCACATATTCTATGCCTAAATGTTGTGAACAGGACGCATCTACATGGCTATCTATGCACATCTACATGGCTATGTAAAATAAGTTGTAACATTGCTCCTTATTGCGCCTGGATTATGGCTGGAAACTGCCAATAAATTTGGACCTGTTAAACTGGTTAACAAGGAAATAAATAAAGACATACATACATACAGATAGATAGACACACACACACACACACACACACACACACACACACACACACACACACACACACACACACACACACACACACATAAAAAGTTCACAGTCTTGTCTTTATTTTCTGAAAATTAAATCAAACTGTCTCCTGTTTAGAGTGCATGATCACACAGATGTGTATTATGAAGTCTAGTAAACTACATGTGACTTTATCAAGTAGAAATAGACATTTCACACAGCACAGTCATTAGTCATTATCATGTTAGTCAACTACACTAAATGTAAACAGACAATTATTAGAAATCATAAACTAATATTTGAGGTCATATGCCCGGAATATACACAAAACATCCTAGATCATAAAATGACAAGTAGAATTTAGGCACACTGATAGAGAGAGACTGGGATGAACTGTATGACAAACATCAGGACCTTGTCTCTATAGATAGCTGCCCCAAAACTATACTGTTTTAAAGCCGTTTCAGTTCTAAGTACATTCCTGTACTCATACTTTACTAACATGCCAAAAGACATCAGAATGTCGATAGAAATATTTTACTTTAGAATAATTATATGAATGATAAAAAAGTTACAGACATTCTACTAGTAGCATTGCCTAACCATTTACTGTCACAGCACTGATTACATTAGTAATTACTTAGTGCAGTGCTGGAATGGGAGCCAAAGCCACAGGGAACAGGGTTGCATCTTAAAAAAAAATAAATAAATAAAAGTTATTGCTAATACATTCATATAAGAATCACCAGCCTAATGCTTTGGAGAAATATTAATTTCTGCTCCTGGTAATCAGGTATAGCCCACAGGATACTTATATGTGTTCCCTGGAGCAAAAGAAGAAGCAAAGAATAGGTAAGCAACTTGCTTATACACAGGGATGACTGAGGGAATCAAACCCAGATCTATTTGTTGCTGCTTCTTTTCAGCGCAATATATTTTATGTCTATATCATACTGCCATCCACTTCTGGAATATGCACAGTTAATCAAAACTTAAAACAACTAAGAGTCTCATTCCTCACACATGCTTCCACAGAACTTTACAAGATTTTTGTCCAAACAATGCACATAGACAAATACCACTGTATATTGCTGACAATGTAGTTACAGCAGCTCGGTTTAATACTTACCACAGAATAGTGGGTTTGATACATATCTTTCACCTGTGGCTCCTCCCTCACGTTGAGGTTCACTGCAGCTTCCTTCTACACCCTTGCCTTCCATTTTGTAATTGCTACCCAGGAGACTGTGGCTTTTAATTACCTACTAGCACACATTCGAGATGCATAAATCTCACAGTTTATGAGAAACAGGCATAGTTACTGAGTATGCAGTTCTGATGAAGCTAATCAAGGCAGTGCAACAGGAAGGAACTTTTGAGTTCCCATTAGGCTGGGGACAGTTTGTTCTCCTGAATGTCAGGTTACCACCTCAAACACTCTCAGAAGGCATTCATCTTATTTATACACACAGAGTTTATGTCAAAACACCACAAAGCCTGACACTTATGATGTCATTTCCTTTCTTAAATTATAGCAAGTAGTAATACATGTAACATGACCTGCAGTCTCTTGTCAGAGATTGTCAGGAAACTTTCTTTTTTTTTTTTTTTTTCTGTTTTGTTTTTTTATGTCCAGTACTAGAAAACCTGTTGAGCTAGTTTAGAAAAATGATACCTACAGGCACTGTGAGTAGTCAGCTCCGAGTCATGATATAAGTAACCGCTTTAGCACTAGTAAGACAACACCCTGTTTTAAAATTTGACAACCTCTTTGAAGTGAGAAAAAAAAAACAAATAATATGCATTCTGGTCTCTAGAGGGCACCATCAATTTGAAAATAGTCACATTACTACATTATACACATCTATGTAATATATAAATGTATCTGTGTGTGTGTGTGTGTGTGTGTGTGTGTGTGTGTGTGTGTGCACGCGTGTGTGTCCGCGCGTGCGTCTATGCATATGCATATCGAGAGAGGGAGAGAGAAACAGATATACACACACATATGCAATAACATATGCAGACATTTGTCACTACACACAGAAACAGAAATATATTTACATGCATAAAACTGCTTACAGTAGTCTGTCTGGTAAAAAAAATAAATAACTTCAGGTCTCCAATGTATTTATTGTCTATTTAATCCAATTTAGTAGAATATCTGGACCACTGAATGTACTTTAAAATTCACAAAGATCTAGAATAATGACTGAAATAAACTACTGATAATAACATTTCCTCTGTCTTACTTCTATTATGGACATGGCTATGAATTAATAATGTTCACTAAAAATATAAGGCTTAATTATCATAACCATTAGAAAATTATAAGCTTAGAGCAAAATTTAATATTTTGAAGAAAATGACATATTTGCAAAATGAATGCAGGTTTAAAACATAAAATGTACATATTATACTAAATACATGTTCTGAAAAAAAAGACATGCTTCTCATTCAAATAAATTACTTTGAGGCTTCAATGCCATTGATGCAAATGGGGCTTAATAACTTGTTCAGAAAAGTCTCTTCTGCTTATATATGTAAACAGCAATATTTTGTGCATTTGTTCTACAAAACTATGCTTGAACAAGTTGGCACAGCGATGCAGCACTTAACATTGTTACCTCACAGTGACCAGTTCTCTGATTCAATTACTTACAGGGTATCTTCTATGCCAAGCTTTGCATGTCTTTCCTGGTTTTCACTGGTGTCCCCCATCTCTTCCAACATCTCAGAGGCATATAAGTGAGTGATCCTTCAAATTGTCTGAATGTGTGTATATGCAAGTATGTGTGCATACTGCAATGAACTGATGTGCCATTCAGAACAAGCCCCTGCCTAATTACCATTACATGTATGTTCCACATACATACGCACAACTCTAAAAAAGATGAAGTGGGTCAGAACTGTGGGAAGGGAACCTGATGCCTAGTAGGATGGCATACTCATTTCATTCAAACCACCTGCACACACACACACACACACACACACACACACACACACACACACACACACACACGTGCTAACTTATGTGTTAAAGGAGTACAACAAGTTTCTCTAAAGTATTTCTCAACTTCACGGCCCTTTTCCTCCCTATTTACATTGTCCTCTGTAAAACAACAACAATAAAGCATTTACAATTTTTATAATTCCCCTTACTTCTGTAACAGAAGCCTACCTTCTCATACTGTGATGGTTTCACTTACAAAATGATTCTCTCACGTTTGAATCAAGCTTGCTGGAGTCGCCCAATTACTGACATCATCGAGGCCAGGCAGTGCAGGTACTTCTTATTTTTTTTTAATCAGTTCCCTCCCCCAAAGTGACATCACCACAGCCGTCATCTGATTCTAACTAAAATAATAAGACCCACCCATTCTGTGATGTCATGGCTCCCTTGTCCTTCCCCCAGCCTGAGTGCTCAAATACAAGTGCAGAAGGTAGGGTACTTCTTTTTAGCATTGTGTTTCCAGTACGCTGTATTTCCCTATTGGAACCTTGTGTGAATCTCTTTCTGCATCAGCTTCCCTCGTGGATTTATACTGCTGAGTATGCCATTTTTTTGTAGAAATACATTGTTTGACAGCAAAGTATCTGTATCTCTTTAATGTGGCATCTTAATTTCTCCTGGCTTTTCGGTCGCTGTGCTGCATAAGTTCACACGTGCATCCAAAAATGTTTAAACATTGCTTGTTTGGGTCCTGCTGACCAAACAACTGTTGTGGATACATGTATGCACTTGGTATTGAACTGTGGCGCTTTAGTACTGTACTTTTTTATATTTATTTGCCTTTGCTGCAGCATTCCAGCTGTTCCGCGTGGTGTTGGTTGCCAGTGGCAATTATTACTATAAAGTTGTCTTCTTTCCAAAGTTATTTTCTCTAACTTTCCTAAAGAGCAGTACCACTGACTACCTTAAAGATTTCCTGTTCAATATGGGTAGTGGTTGTGCCGTCTTGTAATCTGTTCAGTGAGAAGGTGTAATGAAAAAAAACTTGCTGTCCGTTGTCTGATGCATTAGTCCCACTTCAATCTGCAAATTGGCACTGTTTTACTCCTTTAATGCCCTGTACTTCTTTTTTTTTATGTAATTTCCTTTCCTGTGGCGTTCCTTTGCCAGCTATTCCATGTGGTCTTGGTTGCCAATAGTAACCGTTTTTCTTTATGGCCCTGTGATGTCTGAAGTTTTGTGTGTGCATAACTGTGCGATTACGAACTTCTAAGCCATTATTTTACACTCGCTTATATGTTTACTTTCTTTTTCTTATTTTATACTCGCTAAACAGCTTAGCAAGTGTAAAGTAATGGCATGTTAGATCGTAATTGCATGCTCACACCAACAAATACTCGATTATGTTGCTGTGCTTCTCCCATCGGTTATTTGCCACCTACAAATTTTTATTATCTAAAATATGTCTCTCTGCAGACATAAGGGTAATGGGTTTGATTCTTGTGTTGTTTGGGGCAGTGATTGCAAGTGCGTGGGGAGAGAATAAAGTGTGTGTGTATGAATGTAGGAGTGCCTGCATGTGTGTATGATATAGCGAACAGTAAGGGAATGCATGGAGAGTGTGTGTATGAATGTAAAAGTGCCTGCATGTGTGTATGAGAGACCGATCAGTAAAGGAATGCATGGAGAGTGTGTGTATGACTTTTGAAGTGCCTGTATGTGTGTATGAGAGAGCGAACAGTAAAGGAATGCATGGAGAGTGTGTGTATGACTTTTGAAGTGCCTGCGTGTGTGTATGAGAGAGCGATCAGTAAAGTAAGAAACTCCTGTTCATAAAAAATAAAACGCACCATATTAACACTTTTTATTTACATGTTGTTGTTTGTCTTTCGGCTTTTTTCCCGGTAAGGGGTCGCCACAGAGGAACTCCGGTCCGCTAATGATTGGCAGTAGATTTTTATGAAATGCCAAGGTGCCAGCTTGACACCCAACCTTCAACGAAGGCACGCCCATTTACGCACGCATGTCTTTCGAGCGCTACCCAACCACGGGGAGGACATGCAGACTCCACACATAAGGCACTCCCAAGCCAAGTCGAGAATCGAATGGGAGAACCTCTTGCTGTGAGATAACAACGCTACCACCGTACCATCGCAGCATACTAACACCTTTTAAATTACTAATCTTAAAACCCTTAGAAAGGCAGTTATCATTTAAAGAGCTACCCATACAAGGGATTGTAATTTACCATGCCTGGGAAACATCTTACTACTTTTGTGTTTCAGTATGGTGACGTTGTATATTGCCTTAACTTTATTTAGATTTGGTGACCCTTCCTTTCTTGAACATATATTACCATAAAACTCGAGAAATTATGTATTAAATTTGCATTTCAGTTTAATGTCAAAATTATTTGCATATTTGTAAAACTTGGCTTATAGAATCATTGTTTCTGTGTTTTGCCACAGGCTGCATCGTCAAAGAAAATGTTAACATTTAGAATGCCTGGGATAAAATATATTATACATCTGAATATTTCTGCAACCGATCTTACAACCCAAATTAAACTCCTGTATCTTCTAAGACCTTTGTGATTAAAAATGTATTTGTTATTCTGTTCCTGGGATTCACCTCCATTTGGTAGTAACCTGCCTTCACATCCATTTTGCTAAAAACAGTAGCACCATTCAACATAATGATAATGTCATCCAAAGTGCTTTCCCTCAGGATTGCTTTATTTACCATAAATATATCAATGCTACAGTAATAGTGCAGGTGTGTTTTGGCATAGGCATGGTATGCAATGGCTAGCCATTCACTCCAACATCAAAAACTGACTAGCCATTGTCACAATAGCACAGGCATCTGGTATCCCACAGCAGTTCTATTAATTTAATTTTGAATGCTTCCAGATTGCTTTGCTCCCTAGCTACTCCTGAGAGATTATACCAGCCTGCTGAATCCAGCTTTGAGAATGCATGTTTTCCTGTGGTTGTCTTGAAACATGGTCTGATAAGTATTAAGCCATCTTCCTGACTGTCTCTCAGATTAAGAGTTTGGTTAATATGTAGTTTGGATTTTAGAGGTAGACAAAGTCCCATTTTAATAATTTCCATATCTTTGAACCAAGTAGAAAGGTTGTTCTTTCAGTGATGGGTAGCTACTTGAAGCATTGGAGGAAATAGCAAAGATGCTTATTTGGTTCGGCAAGTAATTCAAATCTACAGATCTTTGTAAAAGTAACAGTACAAGTGTTATTTGTATTTGTGGTAGAGTGAAGAGCTATTAAAGGGAGCCCATGCTCAGTTTTTGGGATAAGCATGTTTATAGCTTTGGTTGTGCACATGCTGGAGGTGAGAAGAAATGAGAGCTTGTAGCATAAATTTAGTTATTTAAGGTTCCACTAATATTATCTGTATGGTTTGTTAATAAGACTAGGGTCCAATGTGATCCTGGATACTTTTTGCTCTGTTACTACAGGCAGCATATTGCCTGATGTGTCAGTTATTGTCAGGTGCATAGTTTTAGCAAGCTATTATGGGGTGCCAAAGAACATTACATTTGATTTTCTCTGACTAATAATCAGCATATTATCATGTGTGCATTGGCAGATCCTTGCAAAACTTATTCTGAGTTTTGCATAGGGTGTTAGTGTTTTTACTTGATTTTAACAGCAGATGATAATCAGCATTCATTCCTATATTGAGCTGTGATTTCTTGTGCCACAGATGATGACCTGTAGCTTGCTCAGATATAGTAAGGGACACTCTCCAGTTATTTGCATGTGGGTAAATGCCTGGGTGTCATCTGGTTTGAAAAATATTGAAGAATACTTGCTGCTAATCAAGACTGAGACACATTTCCACCTTGTGTCCCATTCTCTTGTGCCTCATGGTCTACATGTGTGCAAGGCAATTTAGCCTTGCACTGACAGAGTACATTCTGTAGCTTTAAACCATGTCTGTGTAATGTCACAAATCTGATGTTTCTGTATTCTCTACAGAGCTTGTAGGTTGTGCAGTTTCTTCTGAATTCCTTCTGATTGTATTTGCATTGCCATTATTTTTGTCACTGTCTTGATGTGAAATTTGTTTTCAATGTGTAATTGTTTTGTTTAGCATATGGTCATCAGTGATTGTGCTACAGCACTTGAAAGCGGTGGTAGCAGCACATCGGTGAGTATATTTGCTTTTTATGCATATGGCTGTGGGTTCTATTACCACAACCTGTAGATGGATAGGAAATCGTAAGTTGTACTCTAATGTTGGGTGCTGTAGTCGTGACTGTCTTAGTTTCTTTGGTTTGCCATCCATTCCCTATTGCAATGTTATTTTTTTTTACTGTAACCTAGGCAATGTATTCATCAAAGGTAGTAGGCACACAATCTGTAGATGAAACACTGAATCGGACATTGCAATGGATAATTCAGATCTGCCTTATGCAAGATATGCAAGGCTGCAGTTAAGGGACTACAGTACAAGGTCAGACCATTGAGATGGCACCATTTTGAGCTTTTACCTCAGGATGCCGCTGGAAATGTTCATAGTGTGCCCAGTCAAACTAACCAGGTAAACAACCGGATAACAAAATATTTACTGCAACTTGCTAAGAAAGAGCAAACCTCTACAGGTAGCCAGTAAAGTGAATCAAACCAAACAGCCAGAGAATCATGGAAATTTGTTTATACAGGAAAAAAATCTTAATTACATCTGGTAACAGGTCATGTTACATTTCAATATGTTCATTTTATTCAGTAGTAGTGTAGTAACACCGATGTTTGGAAACACAGAAATCTGGTATGCATACTTGTACATTCTGCACGGCAAATGATGCTTAGGTGGTGTATCGCTTGCATACTTCTCTGTTGTATTTGCACCAGATACTGCTTGTGTGCAGTGCGGGAATAGAAAGATTAAAATATTACCCTGGTATCAGAGATGGCAGTGCAATATATTCATAGTGGCTTAACATGAGAGTAGCTCTAAGCAAGCACCATGTGAAACCTGAACAAGCACCTAGAATTATTCAGTGCAGCTTCCACACCTTAGGTCTGAAAATGAATTCACATACTCACATGAACAGGAATAGCTGCATATTGATGGCTAAAGGTGTATGGGCATGTCGGGTGGTTACTACACTGCAAAACTGGTATGTAATCGTGGAGATATTTGGAAGGCATGAGCAAACACACCAGTATATTAAAGCCATAGCACCAATTGAACTGGAGGCTGGCAAATAGATTTAGTAAGGGATTTTGTCCATGCACAAATATTTCAACAGTGATTCTTTGCAGTGGCATCCATTATCTGATTTAAGGTAAGTTAACCTTGATGTCCTTTATTTAAAAAAAAATCAATAAAAAATTGACTTTGTTATAAGTGACTTCTGGACACAAGAAAAAGGAAGGGGAAAATATAGCAATGTGGTTTGTATGTACAAAGACAAATCCAGGGACACTGCAAAAGGTTTTTTTTTTTGCAAACCAACCAGTGGAGTAAAAACATATGAAGGCAAACACTGCATACCAACACACTTTGCACATGTAAATCTCAATTTTTAACAAGGTGGAAGCATGACGTGATACCTTAACACTTAAATTAATAAAGATCTAAACTGGTTAGCAGTATAAATATTTTATTCTTTAGCTCCTTGGTGCAAGACCTTACTGGATATGATTGCATTAAGGTAAGGTCATGGCTATAGTGCAGCAAAAAAATGTCCCCTCTAACAAAGGAAATGCTAGAGCAAAGATTAAATTACATGAGTCAAGCACCCTGCTGAGATCTGCCAATCAATGGTATTACCAGGTCAAATTACCCTCAGGACTTTGACAGCTAGGGAAGCTAAGTGTTATGGGGGAGGGGAGAAGTAAATGGACTGGAATTCACTGTCTCACAAATTAGTGCCATTTAAACTAAATTAGAAAAAAAGGCAGCAGTAAACAGCATTTTGAGTGTGTTCTGTGGCATTTGCACTGTTTCTTTTTTAAGTAGTCATCCAGCAGCAGGGAATGTTACTTACACTGTTCTATTTTACTCAGTACTTTGTACTCATGCAACATCTATGAAATTACAGGAACTTTAAGCAAATGGAGGCCTGCATGATGTAACATTTTTGAGCCAAACAATGATTTCTGGGATACTGGATGGCAACCTGATTTATCCAAACCACGTCAATATTCCAGCCTCCAGGTGGTCAGAGACTGGAATTACATATAAAAATATTTAAAATCCTGTAAATAATCCCAGAGTGCTGTTAAAGTGTTGGAAACATCATGCCATGATGTTTTAAACATGTTTTTTGAGTCTGTGGGTGCGGTACTCCTTTAAATACATTTGCTAATGGAAAAAACAATATCAACGTTTTATGTTTGTTGGTTGACATATTTTTTAACTTAAGTTTAGCTACTGGTTTTGTCCCTGATAAGTAACACACTGCATTAATGATTCCCATCCATAAAGGTGGCCTTACCCAAGTAATTACAGACCTATCAGTTTTACAAGACTCTTCTGCAAAGCTGTAGAATCTACTGTAATGAAAGCACAAGATCAAGAATATTGCTACATCTGTCCCCCAACAGTTTTGCTCTGTGAATGGTAAATTCTGTCTGCTTAATCTGGTAAACTTCTTTGAAATGGCTGCAGAGGCTGTAGACAGTGGCCACGCAATACACATGGCATATCTTGACTTAGCCAACAGCTTTAGCACTATTACCCATGCTGACATCAAACATAAGCTAAATGTTGTAATAACACTTGTAAGATGAATAGCAAACTGGCTGCAAGACAGAAGCCACACAATGTGAGTTGCTAGTGCCTCATCAGAAAATATGAATCTGACCAGTGGTGCCCCTCAGGGCACAGTGGTGGGACCTCTCCTTTTCAGCATTTACTTCTCAGATCTCCAAGCCGAGAATAAAAACCTCTGGCTAACAAAGTTTGCAGACCGCTGCAAACTGGAAGTTATTGTTAAGTCACTCTATGACACCCAAACCATCCAGAATAAACTGTCCATATTAAACTCTTGGTGCACTAAAAAAGACTCAAACTCATTTTTGGTAGATAACCACTCCCCTCCCCTCATTATCTTGTATAGACAACATTGCTCTACAAAATGAAGGTGGAATTCAATACCTAGGAACTCGGGTTGTTAATGGCCTCTGTTTATAACTGTGATGCCCCTGCACTGGCCCAATAATCAAGGAGCCTCAATCCTCACCACTAACACCAGTGAGGGATGTGCACATTGGGTGGATGACAAGTGCACACACAGTAAAGTACAATTTCCCTTAAGAGCACACAGAGATCACAGTCAGTCTGGGGCTGGTTTCTTCCTCTCCAGATCCCCAATAAGACTCCCCACTGGTACAGCTATAGGGTTAAGATCTCAGCCAAGTGGTCAAGCCAAAACCTCCAGCACTCTCTCTGTCCAACCAGTGCTTCATGTCCCTGCCCAAGTAGCTGACACACACACACACACACACACACACACACACACACACACACACACACACACACACACACACACACACACACACATGCACACACACACACACACACACACACACACACACACACACTTTTTAAGATTTGATTTATATCCAAACACACAGGCACTCCTGGGGAAGGCTGGCACAGGTTTACTAGCTATGCCCCCTTCTGCCTAGACTAAAAGATAGTTATTGCTGCCACCAACCAGCTCAACTTATCAGCTACTATAAAAGCCCTTGCCAAAGGGTGCCCAGTGTTACTGTATAATTTTTCTATTATCCAAATGGTAAGGATGTCCAAGACTAAGGCTATTTAGGAGTGGCCTATACATTGTCACCAAATACATATGCAAGTACGCTAAGAGCTTAAATATCTCTAAACAAACTAGCCACAATTAGAAGTTTAAAATATATTTAATAAGAAATAATAAAAGCACAAGACAATTCTCAATAACTCAGCAGAGTGATAACAGAGTTCAAAATCACAAGAAATATTTTAAAACAACATTGCAGGACAGTCTTACACAAATACAGAAAACATCTAAACTAAGCTTGCTATATTCCTATCTATCTCTAAGAGAAATCACTGTAATCTAGTACTTACTACTAGCAAGGCAGAAGTGATGGTGAGAGGATGTTTCTAGATCCAAGACAAGATGCAAAATGCACAGACTCACTCTATGAGATAGTTCTTAATTTACTATCAAACATTTCTGTTCAGTTATCTCAGATTACATCATTCTTGTCACTTCTGCCTTTAGTTCCCAGGCTAACAGAAACTTTAAAATTAACACCTCTATGTCAAAAATACTTATCCCTAAGAAGTTGCCTGGAACTGGAAGTCATAAAACCAGTTAAATACTTTTACCCTTGAAACCTGCAATTATTTCTGTTTCCAGACAATATAAATAATTTCTAGTTGCAGACATTCTGTCCCTTTGCTGTGGAAAACACAGTTGTAAATCTCTTTACTTGTCAACTTATTTTCTAAGAGTTTTGCAAATTAACTCTGTATGTTCCAAATTCTACAATAAAAACTTACATTTGCATAGGCCTTTAGTCCATATATATTTCTACTCTTCTCCAACAGAGTGCACTGTGGTTACATTTTTAAAGTTCAGCATATAACATACAGTTTATTTGCATCTGTAAGATAAGCCTATGGATCATATTAATAGTTACAATGACATAGAATTATTTACAAAATTCTAGCTAGCTGGGCTGGCAGCTTCACAATAACATCATGAAACAATGGTTGTCAGGAAATCTGTTTTACTTAGCTCAACTAATTACCAAAGGAATAACATCAAGATTTGAGGAGCTGGTCACTTCCTTATACTCAGCTTTGATCAGACCAGTTACTGAATGCAACACCCTCTTCAGGATGTATATCACTAAGCATGTCAAACAATGAGAAAGCCCCCAAAGGTTCCTAACCAAAAAGATCATAGGCCTAAAGTTCCTGAGCTACAAAAAGAAGCTGGAAACCCTATTCCTTTATTTGGTGCCTTACAGACTTTTGAGAAGGATCTCTGTCTCACTTACCATGTCATTAGAAACCCAGTTGTTCTGGACTTCCTGCATCTCCACAAGTCCAATATCTCCACCTATACTAGAACTAGGGACCTAGATTTTCTCTAACAGAATAATAAAACATGGTGAGGGACAAGTTTATAAACTAGCACCTCTCAACCATCAAGAATAAAGTCTTCCTACTATTAAGCAGTGTCTCACTATTTTATTTTCCTTTAAACATAATCTAGTTGGCTTGATGGGTATCCTCAGATTTACTCTGGGAATGATTGGCATGGCTGTCCTAGAGAAAGGAGGTGTGGAATGGCAGAGGGTACTGGCAAGGTGGGAATGGTCATAAGACAAAGTGGCCTTTTGGAATATCTATGAATCTGTATTTCTTTTATTTTATGTATTTTTGCAAATTAGATTATTCAAACAGGGTTAGATCTATTTTCAGTGGAGGCCCAGGAGGACTGTCTGGTTAGGCAACTTTCTCAAGAGTCTAATGCTTGGTAAATGAAGTCTAAGAGATTCAAACTGTGAACCCCAGGATGAAATTCATTAGCAGATCATCATTTTAGTATTCTACAATAAACTGAAGATGAAGAGAGGCCTCTTTTCTTCTCTCTTCTTTTGTTTTCCTATTACAACTTTAATTTTTTTTACAGTATCCTTCAGCTTTGAATGGTTAAATCATCACCATTTGAAGCAAGTGTCAGGTAATCACTGCAACATTACAGCAGCATCCATTTTTTTAATTAGCCCTGCAAAGAGAACAGGCCCACTTTGTTATTCCAGTGACAGATATCCTAGATTACAATAAACTTTTGGCTAGTCTTGTAATGGCCCCAGGGCCATTAGCCTAGTAACCTCCTATGACCCTGTGATCCTATGCTCCTATGATCCTATGGTGGGTGACATAACTGTTATGCATTGTAAGGACTGCAGTGAGATACTTTAATAAGTGAATGAAAACACCAGTAGCACTGCATGTGTCTTTATACCTTTATACTTTGGTACAGCTGGAATTGTCCAGTTCTGGCTCATGGTCAACTCAGTTTTGTTTTAAGGCATGCAGTAGTTTGTTTTGCTATTTGCTAACTAGTGTCCTTTGCAAGCTGATATCTGGAGGTGGAGCTGCATCCACCCGACCATTCCAACATCTTTGTATGTAGGCAGATAAAGCCCTGAAGTAGGTTGTATAATTATGTAACAGTTGCTCACTAAACTGAAATGAAAACAGAGTAGTGGAACATTTACACCAGAATTTTTGAAATCTAGCAGTTTATGTTAATATAATTATATATTAGTATAATGCCAGGGTCGATACTGGAAAGTACAGAGAGAAAGAGAGAGAGCTGGGGAACCTCATGTAGAGCACTTAAAGCAATTGTAAATACCTCATCTCTCCAGAAACAAATATAAGCCATATAAACCATAGAAGCCATAGAATGTGGGCAGAGGAGCAAACATATTAATCAATACTATTAAGAAGTGTAAAGACAGACAAGAGCTTAATATGTAAATTCTAGAGGAAAGAGGGTTGATCATGAAGGAAACATTTTCAAAATATGTGTTAAAAGCAGAATTATTGCATAGTATTGTAAGTATTTATTTATTTTTTATTTATTTATTTGACATTTGTTTACTGGGGTGGTCTGACTGGGTCTACAGTACCCGTTTTCAGCAGAGGCCCATGAAGAAAAGCTCTGCATACAGTACAATACAGTATAATCCAATACAATATAAATGACATGAGAAATGCTATACAAAATAAGTTGGAAGAACATAAACTATGTTACAAGATGTTACAAGATATACTACACATTAATAATTCTTTAGAGTTAAAACATTATAGAAAATAATATACACACTCACCATATACATAGCCTAAGAGTAGATAGTGTACAAAAATAGTATGTAGGTAGTGCAATGTATGACACTAACTGTTATAGTACATAAAAAAATAGAATGTTGGTTAGGAAAATAATAGCTAGAACGTTAGTGATGCAGAAAGACAGTGAGAGAGTTAAGAAGAATAGAGGCATTACAGTCTGAGCAGTAGCTTAAGAATATGGTATAGAAACAGAGAAGGAGTTAGGAGAGCCTTAGGATCTTGCAGATTGTGAGGGAAGTGAAATGTGACAGAAAAGGAAGATGAGGCTAGTGTGGAAGAAGAGGAAGAGCTAAGCATTAGGCAAGCTTTATGCAGGATCAGAACGATGTATTTTTGAGATGATTTTTAAAGAGGCCTTGAAATGGTTAGGCCAGGCATATACCTGGTAGATAAAGATAATTAATTCCATTGTATAGAGACAGAGTATAGATATAGACAGTGACCTGGTTTTCTTGTGGGTTTTGAAATAGCTAAGAGATTTTTGTCTTCTGATCATAGGGATCGATTTGGTGTGTAAGTTGTGACTAGAATGACGAGTGCAGGGCAGGCAGTAGGCTTGAAAATAAGGTTGTACAAGGTAGATAGCTGAATAAAGGCAAATTGGTTGGGGAGTTAAAAAGCCACTTTAGTTCTAGTAGTGGTTTATAGGATCATAGGATCATAGGAAGTTACTAGGCTATTGGCCCTGAGGCCCTTACAAGCCTAGCCAAGAGTTTAGCCCATGTGCCAACAAGTCAGCACCCTATGCCACTGTCCAGCAGGGACACAGGTGGAATCCCAGGGGTATATTTTCTATTCCCCATCCAGTTATCCAAGTTGCATGTAAAAAGGTTTAATGAGGTACTCTGCTTTACGTGGAGAGGTTGTCTATTCCACAAAAGTGCAAGTCTCTGGGACAGTGATGCGTGTGATATTTAAAGTTTGTGGCAAACTTTGCAACTTTGCTGTAGCACTGTTCCATCTTGCTTAGGGTAGTAGTTTGTAAGTTAGTTAAGATAGGGGCACCGTAAACAAGGGAGGGAAATAAAAATGTTTTAGCAAGGGTAATTTTGGTTGCTGTAGTAAAGAAATGTTTGTTTTTATATAAGAGTCCCAGTTTTTGATGAGTTTTCTTTATATGTTGCTGTATATGGGGGTCAAATGAAAGTTTATTGTCAATGATAACTCTTAGAAGTTTGGTTTCCTGCACTGTTTCTATGACAGTGTTGTCAGATGCAAGGATGTTGAAATGATCAGTGACAGGGGAGGTATTTTTGGGGTGAAAGAGTACTAGTTTAGTCTTCTTTGGATTAGAAAAAGTTGGGCATTACTTAGCCAGGATTCGACTGCAGTAAAGGACTGTTGAGTTTTTGAAATTAGTTCTGGTAGTGATTGAGCAGTACAGATTATGGTGGAATCATCAGCGTACTGAATGAGGGTTCTAGGTGATAATGTTGATGAGTAGGGGCTCGAGGATGGAGCCTAGAGGGACTCCATTAGTGTTGTGGAGAAAGGGTGGGAGTTCATTGGACCATTTCACTGCTTCTTTATGATCCTTGAGGTAGCTCTGAAACCATTTTACTGTGTTATGTGAGAAGCCTAAGTTAGACAGTGTGTTCAATACTAAGGGGAGACACTGTGTCAAAGGCCTTGGAGAGATCAAGGAATACTGAGGCTGTATAGCATCCTGCATCTCTGGCCTTGTTCATGATCTGTAAAGGGTAATAGGGCTGTAGCTGTGCTGTGGCTAGTTCGGAAGCCATTTTGGGTTTTGATTAAAAGATTGTTTTGCAAAAGATATTGCATTACCTACTGATGGATACCTCTTTTGAGAATTGTGGATATGGGTGACAAGATGGATATAGGATGGAAATCGGATGCTTCAAAAGAGTTGCCTCCTTTGTGAATGGGGGTGATGTGAGATTGTTTCCATATGGTAGGTACTTCTGATTTGGATAAAGACCTATTTATAAGACTACTGATTGGGTAGGTGATTGAGTTGGCAGCCAGTTTGAGGTAGTGTGGTGGAAGATAATCCACTGAGGTGGAGCAAGGTTTTAGTTTTTGTAGCAGTTTCTTAATGGTATCAGTGGGTATGGGCTGAACTGAGAATGGGGTTTGTATGACATTTTGTTGAGTAGGGTGGTTATTAATGACAAGGTTAGAAGCAGTTGATAGTCTAAGGTTGGTATCTGAATAGATTGATGGGTGGGGGTTTCCAGCATTAGTGGTGTTAGTTAGTAGGTCTGGTATTGATTTTATGAAGTGCTTGTTAAAGTTTTTGGCTATTTGTGATGGAGAGTTATCAGGTGGTGGGGTATGCTCTCTTTTTATTCCAGGCTTAAGTAGAGATGATATGGAGTGCCAAAACTTTGGGGGGGTTGATTTTATGCTGGAGTTGAAGATGGGAATAGTATGGCTTCTTATCTCTATTGATTACTTTTGCTACTTTGTTACATAGTATTTTGAAATTTACATGATTTTGTTCATTTTTGTTTAGTTTCCAGGTTATCCAAGCTAAGTCCCTTTGCTTCATCAGATGTTTACATTCCTTAGAGAGCCATAGTGCTGAGTTCTTTTTGATTCTTTTCATAGAAATGGGAGCTGGGGTATTATGTATGCAAAGGAAGGCATTATTAAAGTATAGCACAGCATTATTAAAGGGTAGTCATTTAAGGGGTGTCTAGTCTATTTCATTTAGAAGATTGTTGAATTTATACTGGCAAAAATAAGTTGAATTCCTAACTGATTTTACAGTGTGTACTCTTAGTTGTTGGGATTTTGTTCTAAGCGAAAGACTGGCAGATCACTCAGGAAACTAGACGGTGTATCGGAAGAGGGGTAATTCGCATGGTGGGATACTAGGGTCCAGTCTACGGGGGATTGGCAGGTAAGATCTTTGCTGTATTTTGTTGGAGTGTTCATAAGCTGAGAAAAAATATAGAGATTTATATTATTTGTGGGGGAGTTGGAAGCTATAGTTTGCCAATCTATATTTACATCGCTTAAGATTATTGTTTCTAGATTTATTGTTTGCGATGTCCAGGATAAAATATTTTCCAGCAGTGGTATATTGTGACCTGGTGGGATATATATTACTATTATGCACATTCTTTTTGATGTATTGAGGTTCAAAAAAGAGATTAGTACCTCAGCATTAGAAAAGATGGGTATATTACTGGTATAGGGTGTGATGTTGAGTGTAGAGGGATATAGAAGGGCTATCCCTCCACCTTCTTTTCAGCTCTATCTCTTCTGGTTATTGCAAAGTTTGGAGGCATTATTTCTGAGTCTTTTCCATTGGGGTGTAGCCATCTTTTGGTAAGGGCTAGCATGTCAGGTTTATTTTGATCAATCCAAGCATGCAGTGAGGCTATTTTATTACATATACTTCTAAGGTTCAGTTTAAGTATGTTTAAATCTTTGCCGTTACTCTTGTTCAGATTAGAGGATGTGCCAGGGTTAGGATGTATACCTCCACATTTGAGTAGATAGATAATGAGGAATGAGTACCATGGGAAGTGCTTTTTTCATAGGTGATGGCACTGGTATCAAGTGTGGTTTCATAAGAGGTGAGGAGGCCAATTTGTGGCTTGAATAATATGGGAGGGTATAGGGGAAAATCTGGAAGGAGTTATGTGAGAAGCTGTGTTGTTTATTGGAGAAATGGTTGGAGGAGGTTGTTGATGTGTACTGGTGTGGGGGGACATGTGAGGATATAGTTGTAGCAAGGTAGAGAATTAAGAGTAATGAGGGTAGGCAGGTTAGGAGGAGCATGTCAACTGTGATAGTGGGTTTAAAATTAGTAAAAGTGGTATTTATGTGTTAGAATGTAATACCAGGTGAAAATAGAGACGTATGTTATCTAGTGATATCTGAGCAGTGTAAGTTTAGGTTGCTGATATTTTATCTTCAGGTTGGGCTTCGACAATTTGATTAGGTATTTTGCCTTGTGGTTTGTGATAAGGAGGGGTGGGGAAGATGTGATTGTTCAGCAGTAAACATAAGGTGCAATGTTAGTTTGGTGTGTGCATTGTAGAAGAGAAGGTGGTAAGCCTGGAGTTAATGTATGATCGTTTGAGGTGGTGATTGTATTGTTATGGTGAAGTAGAGCAAGATGCAAAGAATTATAGTAGGGCACTGATAACTCAAGGTGATGGATGTAAGAGAAAGCGGATAAGTGTGGTTAAATAAAAGCAGGTAGGGAGGATGACAAGTCCACACACAGTAAAGTACAGTTTCCCTTAAGAGCACACAGCAATCACCATCAGTCTGGGGCTGGTTTCACCCTCTTTCTCCAGATGACCAATAAGACTCCCCACTGGCATAGCTATAGGGTTAAGATCTCAGCCAAGTGGTCAAACCAAAACCTCCAGCACCCTCTATGTCCAGCCAGTGCTTCATGTCCCTCTCCAAGTAGCTGATGCACACACACACACACACACACACACACACACACACACACACACACACACACATACACAGTTTGAGATTTGATTTATATACAAACACACAGGTTTACTAGCTATTCCCCTTTTCGTCCAGACTATAAGGTAGTTATCATTGCCACCAACCACTACTTATCAGCTACTATAAAGGCCCTTACCAAAGGGTGCCCAATCTTACTGTGTAATGTTATTATTATCCAAATGGTAATTGTGTTTAAGACTAAGGCTATTCAAGAGTGGCCTGTACAGTTTTACCAAACACATATGCAAGTACTCTAAGAGCTTAAATATCTTTAAAAAAACAGACACACTTAAAAAGGTTTAAAATGTATTTAATAATAAATAAAAGAACAAGACAATACTTAATAACTCAATACAGTGACAACAGAGTTCAAAATCACAGACAATATTTTAAAACAACATTGCAGGACAGTCTCACATAAATACAGGAAATGTCTAGACTGATCTTACTATTTTCCTATCTATCTCTAAGAGAAAAACTATGATCTAAGTCTTACTTACAGATACAGGCAAATGCTGAATGGATGTTTACAGGTCCAAGACAAGATACAAAATGACCTGACTTTCTCTCTGAGATACTTCTTAAGTTACTATCAAACATTTCTGGTAGGTCATCTCAGATTACATCATTCTCTGCCTTAGTTCCCAGGCTAACAAGAACTTAAAATTTAACATTTGTCTGTGAAACATACTTATCTCTCAGATGTGCAGCTGCTAGGAAGTCAGAGAGCAATACAAAAACACTTTACATTTGAAACCTAGTAATTATCTATGTCTCAAGATGATAGAAAGAAACTCTAGCTGTAGACATTCTGTGTTCTAGCTGCGGTAAACACAGTCGTAAAACTCTTTACTTATTTTCTCAGAGTTTGCAAGTTAACTTTGTATGTCCCAGTTTCTATTATGAAAACATACATTTGCACAGGCATATAATCTGTATACATTTCTGCTCTTTTCCAGCAGGGTTCACTGTAGTTACATTTTAAAGCCCAGCACATACCATACAGGTTACTTACATTTGTAGACAAGCCTATGGATCATATTAATATTTACAATGACATAGAATTATTTGCAAAATTCTAACTAGCTGGGCTGGCAGACTTCACAGCAGACAAGGTAGAGATGTATAGACTTGGATAATAGGAATGAGAAAAGTGGTTTGCATGGGATATGAGTAGAGGTGCTGGGGGTGGAGTGAGCAGAGCAAATATCCCCCAGATGGTTTACCACAATAAACAATCAGTGAGGTAGAATGTTCATGGATACAAAGACAAGGTCTCTGAACTCTAAATACTTGACTTGAGTCACAGCATTTAATTTTATGGTTATGCGTTTTTCATTGTCTTTCCAGGGATATAGTACCCTGATAAGAGTAAAATATTCTAAAGTGTTAATGTAGCTTTACCTTCAGCAGTAAAAGCCCTGTGAATGTGGAGAGGTGGGGATGGGGATATCCTTCCAGCAAATTCATCACTACAAAACAGAATATGTTAATGCATGTCTTAACAAATTAAGTTATTAGTTTGAGTCTTGGAAATTGCCTTACATAGATTTAACTCACTGTATTGTTCGTGACTGCAGAAGAAATGCAGCTGACATTCAGTAGACATGAGTAGAAACGTATATGCACATACATACAATACTCTATATATATATATATATATATATATATATATATATATGGGTCTACTTCTAATGACCGAAACGCCGATTCGCCGACAGTGAAATCACCGACACCAAACGACCGACAACGCAGTTGACCGACACGCTCGAATCCCGACAGACGGAAGACCGACAAGGGGAATGTGTAAGCGTGACCTGGTAAGTATGCGATAGTGAGGGATTTAGGAGTAGGGAGCGGACAGGTAAGTGTGCAATACTCAGGGATGTAGGGTTAGGGTGTGTGATAGGTGAGTGTGCGGTAGTGTCGGAGCTTGGGGTTCGGGGTGTGTAAGTGAGTTAGGGTTAGGGTGCAGGTAGGGAGAGTGTGCGGTAGTGTCGGAGCTTGGGGTTGGGTGTGTAAGTGAGTTAGGGTTAGGGTGCAGGTAGGGAGAGTGTGCGGTAGTGTCGGAGCTTGGGGTTCGGGGTGTGTAAGTGAATTAGGGTTAGGGTGCAGGTAGGGAGAGTGTGCGGTAGTGTCGGACCTTAGGGTTAGGGTTTGGGTTAGGGCTAGTGGATATGTGTTGTAGTGTACTGTGTTGTTTACGTGTAGTGTGTCGGTGTTATGGTGTTCGGTGTTTCGCGTTGTCGGGTTTGTGTGTTGTCGGTTTTCTGGCGTCGGTGATTTCTGTGTCGGGGAATCGTTGGTTCGGTCTTTAGAAGTAGACCCATATATATATATATGTGTGTGTGTGTGTGTGTGTGTGTGTGTGTGTGTGTGTGTGTGTGTGTGTGTGTGTGTGTGTGTGTGTGTGTACATAAATGTATCTGCACTACAGATTAGCAGAGAGAGAGAGAGAAAAAAACACTTAGCCAGATGGCAACACATTACAGACCTATTTGATGCAACTGCAATACAAAAAGCAAAACATTAGATGGTTTCACTGAATCCTACTGTAAAATGCCAGTAGAAACTTGTTAATATAATTGCTACACATTAACAGCAAAAAGGCAACACTTTAGCTGCTACTACTGAAACCTAGGGTAAAAAAGTCAGTAGAAACTTTCTGATATATTTACTACACATTAATAGCTGAAGACGAAACACTTAGCCAGAATTTAACAAAGTAAAATCTTATTTGTATTTATTTGGTACAAGGTTGCCTTACATAGATTTAACTCAATGTATTGTTCCTTGTGAGCTTTTGCAAATGCAGGTGAAATTCAGCTGTGCACATTCCTTAGGTTGTGGGAGTTGATAACTTTTGCAGCAGCAGCAGTCGGACTTATTATATGCTTGGTTCACTTTTTGTAGAGTGAAGCAGCTGGATGAAGAGAACGCTTGGGACATCGGGTAGAGAAGCAAGTATGTAATACTTGTGTATCCCATCTGCCTCACTGAGTGGTAGCTTTCCATGGCACTTAATAAAATAGTAGGTTTGTTTATCAATACTTAAAATTCAACACAAACTTAAAGTCAGCATAATTTAAACAGTTTTACATGGCAGAATATAAACTACTAATTTTTTTTCAAAAATTTCATATACACATAATCTAATATCTTAAAGACAATTATAGTATATTTTAATCCTAATACAATCACCAACAGTATTACTAACCCTTTGGGTATGAGTCCATTTTTGATTTATTTATGTATGTGTATATATAATATGTATGTATGTATTTATTTCACATTTTTTAACTGAGTAGGTAGGCTGGTCTACTAACACATTCAGCCATGACCCAGCCAATTGGCATGTGCATTGACTGAACAATGAGTGGTTTGTGTTTCACGTTTGGCAGAAATATAAGAATTAGTATAAAATATATATACAATGTGTACAATAATGAGCTTATTTAAAATTTGGCAAATCTATAAATACACATAAGGTTTTGCTGTATTAATTCACAAGTGTAATACTAGATACAGAGATTCCCAATGCAAAGGTTAAGGTTGTAGAAGTAAAGGAGTGTGTTTCCAAATATCTGCATTAGATGTAGCTGAAAATCAAGCAAGTTCCAAAGAGCTGTGGCTTGCTAGTTTTAGAGCTCTGTCTCTTTCCCTGTGTGTCTCCCATAGTTCCTTCCTCTCTCTGTATATATATATATATATATATATATATATATATATATATATATATATATATATATAAAACTGTGCCAGATGTTGTAGAGTAATATCAGAGGAGTTATTGTTAGGGGCTGAGCAGAAAGTGATTAACGTTTATAACAGTGGTCTAAGGACTGGGTAAAGATGAGGAAGAGGAGTTTATAAATGGTGATAGAAAATAGGACTGTGGCCTTTATGTTCACAGTGAGTTGTTTAGTGGTGATTAAGAAGTGGCAGTGATGCATTCTAGATTCAGAGAAGTTTTTAAAATGGTAGAATTTATTTTTGTAATCTGCTGGTATTTGATGACTCATGTTGGCTATTATAGTTTTATAGGTAAGTAATAGGCTAGCTGCCCTTGTGATCCATTTTAAGCTCAGCTATTATTTTTGCTCAAAGGTTAGAATCAAACCTTGTACTTTGTGTTTGTGAGATAAACACCTTAACCATTATGCCAACCCTCAACCCCCAGAGTTTTAAAGCTTTTCTGACTGGGAATTGAGCCCTGGCCTCTGTGGTGAGAGTGCTGAATCCTAACCACTAGATCATCAGAGACTTTACAAATAGGCTACACTGAGATTTCAACCCACACATAGGCAAACAGCACTCACTTTGCCAAATTGCTTAACCAGTTGAGCTAATCGGCATAATATTTTTTTAAATAGATTATAAGGTTTACAGTGCTGAGTTATAGGAAAGTATTAGACTATTTGCCCTTATTGGACATTTTAACCTTGGTCAATTTTCCTCAAAGGTGAAAATCAAATTCTGTACCTTGTGTCTATAAGGTAAACAGTTTAACCATTATGCTAACCCCCAACAAAATCCCTAGAGGGGGATTATAACCCACAATCTTCTGTACCAAAGGTTACTGTGTTACCTGTTGATCTATGAAGACTACACACTATTTACTTCATAGCTAAGTACTAGGCTAGCTGCCCTTATGGCCATTTTAAGCCTATCTAATTTTGCCTCAGAGGTGAGAAGCATATCCTGTAACTTATGACTGTGAGATAAACACCTTAACCATTCTGCCAACCCCCAACAAAACAAAGCAATTAAGAGAAAGCTATACTCTAATTTTGGTATAAATACATTTTAATCACTGAAAATCTAATTACTAAAAAGAGTAGATTAAAATTATGGTAAAAAAGGTTGAACTGGCACAATATTTAAAAATAATACCTGTGATTCAAAAGCATCACTTACATGGCCGCTTCATGGGAATATAAAGTTAAAAGTAGTGAAAGGCCCAATGATTAACTATGTAATTGGAGCCACTTAGCATGATGGTGATGAAAGCAAACAAGGCGTGCCGACCTATATATGCAACCACAGATTATTAAGAGAAGTTAAGTGGTTTCATTCGCACAGTGTAAAATGGAACTTCATCAGAGCGAAAAAGAACTTATTTTCTTTCATGTTATACAAAACCATCCTGTCATGTGACCCTGTCTGTAACATACTATAAGTGTTTGTGTTTAAAACAAAATGTCTAAACAATAAATATTCTAGAAAATAAGTAAGCATAAATATATGTTAAAAGTATGTATGTATATACACATATATATATATATATATATATATATATATATATATATATATATATATATATATATATATAGACACACACACACACACACACACACACACACACACATAGACACACAGACACACACATATGAGTGCCATGTATTTGATTAACCATTGCTTTGGCTGACAGCTGGAAGTGCAAGGTTGTTTGGCTGAACATCCAGTTTGTAAATATATGCTTTGTCAGATGTTTGTTGTGTCAAACAAGTAAGTGGGATATATACAAGGTGTATGTGTAGATGTTTGCAAATATGTGTAGGTTAGAGATAGAGTTAATGTTAGAGAAGGGGATAGGTGTATGACTGTGTGTATGTGTGCATTTGTGAGTGTTTAGGGGTAGAGTTAGGTTACGGGATAGATTTAGTGCATGCATATATCATTGTGTGGGTACTGAGTGCCCAAGCTGTGTTGTGAAATGGTAGTGTTATGGGAGGGGCTTTGTTAGGTTAAGATACACTTTAGGGATAGTAGCAGGGTTAGGGTTAGCAGGTATTACTAAGATTGAGCACTGGATAGTAGGGCAGTTCCACGTTGAGGTGACTGCTGTTACACCACAACCACTGCTGTGTCTGACACTGCATAAAATAGCAATATAAATGAAGAGAAAGAAAACAAAAACAAATAAATGTAAGAGAAAGACAATGATAAAAAGAAATGGAGATGCAACAGGGTAAAGCATTAGTCATACTGTGTAACACTGAAATACATAAAAACACATGGAGAAGTAAAATGGTGTTTGGTATGTAATGCCATTGTACACAATACACCTGCCAGACCAAAGGGAGTGGCAAGTCCTAAACAGGCCACCTGTTTATATGTGAGAAGAACAGCACATGTGGTGCAACAAATGACTGCAGGGGCCATGGAAGTTGGACTGAGCCATCTCCAATGCGTTGTATGATTTAGGGACTTGCAAAGAGTTAGCAGACATGGCCTTTCATACAGAAGCCTGCAAGGCAAAATTTGAACTATGCCATTGGAATACAGCCACAGATGGCAAAACAATGGGCTAAACAGGGGACTACATACTATGGTTGGTAATAATGCAGTGTGATATATGCCAACCAGTATTACACAACAGAGTACACTACTATAAGGCATGCCCAAGCATGTCAAGTAGAACTGGTACTGGCATGGAGCTTGGCAGGGGCAGCACATGCATTATACTGTGCAAGCAGACCACCGCTACTGTATAAATGGAAGAGCTATGGCACTGGATTTAGCAATAAATGAGGGCAGCAAACAGTATAACAGAAGACATACTAGTAAGACAGTCAGTGGTAGATGCACTACTATATGGCATCCCTAGGGCACTGTTGTAGGCATGACATGACCTATGCCATGTACAACAGCATATGTGTGTAAGGAGGAGTGCAATAGAAGAAGCAACACCAGGACAATACATAAGCCTGCAGAAACTATATGCAGCTGTAATGTTACAAATATCTACATATCCCTTTGTTTGTTGAGTCTTTCCATATACCTTTGAAACATCAGCCTGTTATCCTCAGTTTCTCTAGCAGCTGGAAAAAAATTAAAATGTTGCTAAATCATATGAAAATACATTTGGCAGGACTGTTAGGACTAAATGATTGTACATTGCACCCATCATACTGTAGATCTCTGGAGCACTTTTTTCTAATTTCCTCTTTCCACTGGCAAGGAAGGTCAAGATGGTGCCTCTTCAGGTCACTTTAGTGATGCTGGCACTGCTCACCAGTATGGTGATGCCTGCATCATCACTTACCTCCCTAGCAAGATAGTACAGGCATCCATCTTATGCTTGCAACCCTCATAGGAGGTCCCCAGCATGTACTTCCAGTGGTCTGTGCATAAAGTAAAAGCAGATTTTAAACTCTTTCATGCATCACCTGAGAGTCCTGCCACAACCAGCAGCCTCAGAAGCCAAGGCAACTTCCCAGGTCACAGTCTTGAGGAAAAATAGTAGCATATTTGCATCAAGATATGTTGCAAGTCTCATATGATGCACAACAGTGGGTACCAAGGCAGAGGGAAAGTGGATAAAGATCTGGAACATTTTGTTTAACAGTATTTTAAGAGGAGGAGAAGTACCAACATCCTGTAAGAAAGCCGTGGTAGCTGTAATACCTAAAAGATTAATCAGATCCAGCTTCATACTGACCCATTTCAATACTAAACCATGATTATAAAGTATTCATGCCTATAACGGCTAAAAGAATGGCTAAAGTGATGCCAAAATTGATAGATATGGATCAATGTGGTTTTGTGGATGGGAGGCAAACATTCAGCATTAATAGAATACTGATGATCTAGAGGTAAGCAGAATATAAGAAAATTTCACTGTTGTTGGAGGGTCTTGATGCAGAGAAAGCATTTGACAGAGTAAACTGGGAGTTTATGAGCAGGGCAATGGAAGCATTTGCATTCCCTGATAAAATTATAGGGTTGATTAGGAGGACATATGTGGGATTGGAGGTGAAAACTAAAGTGGATGGGTTAGTCTCTGATGATTTCTGCTTGAGTAGAGGAAGCAGGCATGGGGGTCCTCTTTTCCCTTTGTTGTTTGCATTATATTTAGAACCATTGGCAAAGAAAATAAGGGACTCAAAAATTCAACGATATAATTGGTATGATAGTCCAGAAAAGCTGGATCTATCTGCAGATGATATTATTTTATACCTGATAAAACCAAAAAATGATATTACAGCATTGTGGAACATTTTGAGACAGTTTCAAATCTTTTCAGGATACAAAATTAATGAAGCTAAAACAAAGGCAACAGAGGTAAATTATGTACCCACACACAAATTGGTTCAGCAATATCCATATTTATGGGGACATGATAAGATGAAGTATTTAGGAGTATAGATTAAAAATGATTCTGGTGTGGCAGCTAAAGATATGTGAGAAGACACTAAACTAAAGATAATACAAAAGCTGTGAAACTGAAAGCTCTGTTATATGGATATGGTTCAGTTACATTGAACATGCCATTCATCTAACTGTTCTTACTGAGATTGCAGTACAGTGAATATCAAGAAATTTGCCCTTTCCCCACTGTAGTGCAATCTTGGAGTTGGTATATATAAGTAGCGGGGCATATGGGGGTGCAGCCCCCCACATGAGCGGAACTCAAGGAACGGCATTTCCAATTAAATGTTGTTCATTGAAGTGACTTTTCACTGAATTAATATAGACTTGGATATGGATAGTAAGGTATAAGCAGTTAAAATGTTTTTGGTTTCTCTATTTTTAAACACAGGTCAGGCATATTTTTATCAACCATAGTAGAAGTTATGGATAGCAATTAACAAAGAGCTGAAGGATTTTATCTGAGAGAGAAAGATGGCAAGAGTCACATGAGTAAAGCTGATTCTTCCAATACAACAAGGCAGATTGGGATTACCCAATTCGAATGAGTATTTCAGAGTTACACAGTTGAGGATCTTATACATATGACAACAGAAACCTATAACTCAAAGTAGAAAGTGATGATGATGAAACAGTAGGAAGCTCAAGAAACAAGGAGTGACTGGGATTTTGGATGCAGACCTTTAAGGAGAATAACAATAGCCATACAGAATATTATATCCATAAAGTAGCAGAAAGTATTCTAATAAATAAACCAACACAGGAACAGAGAAAGGAGATTCTGTTGATAGAGATGACTGTAATTAGGGATGCAAGCAAAAGGCAAGAGGGGGCTGGCATTTATTGGAGAAAACTGGCAAAAGAACCATTGTATTGGGAGCAAATAACTAGAGAAGGAAAGGTAATAGAATTGGAAGATGCTAAGAATTTATTTGGACTGTAGGTTAGAAATTGCCTTCCCTATCAAGGATTGATATCAAAATATAGGCAAAGAGAAAGAAACGGGGGGGGGGTCTTAAACAAAAGGCCAGCACTGGTAGAGTTTTTGTAGAATCGAGAAAAGAAGCTGCTGTTAAAAAATGAATAATTAGTAGAGCATATAAAATATTGCTTGATAACTATAAGAATCGATCAGAGGAGGTTAGAAAGGATTGAGTAGAGAGATTAGATAAGCAATTCACAAACAAAGAATTGGGGAGATATATGCTTGTTTCCCAGATATGCAACAAAATCTAGAAGATTTAGAATTTTTGCTTGTAAATGTTTACATAGATATTTTTATACCCAAAGTAGACTCCTAAGATATTTTTCTTCTGGTAGACAGCAAATGTTGGATGTGTGATGGGAAAGAAAGAGGCAATTGAGAAAATATTTCCTGCAAGTATAATGAGCTGGCTGACTTTAAAGATTCCCTGCAGACAACTCTATCAGAGATACTGGGTGAGCAAATTAGTGTAACTGAGGAAATGATTTTTCTGAGCTATGATACAGTATCAGAATTGCCTAGACATAGTAAGGTCTTGCTGAATCTAATTATGGTGGCTGCCAAAAAAAGCAATTACTAGAAAATGGAAATCAAAGTTTAAACCAACTGCACTAGAAGTAGTGAATATAGTAACAGATAAAAAACAACTGAAATTGGGATCTTTAGAAAAGAGTAGGAGCAGATTACACCGGAAAAAAGGGAATTGTGGGAACAATACATACTGGGAGGAATGAGGTTTAAAAGAAGATAGGATTTGAATGAGCTATGTAATGTCTGACTGACAATGATTGGGTAGATTATAAGTGATGTATAATGTTTACATCTAAAATAATGTCAATATGGTTTGTGATGTAAAATACTTGCAACTAAGATTATGTCTAAATGGTTTGTTTTTATTTATATAACTGTATGATTTCTTATGTCATAACTGATAAATTAATAAAGATGTTTCTTGTTTAAAAAATAAAGGCAGAGCTAAAAGTGTGTGATGCCACTTTATAGTCATACATAAACAAATTACATGCCATGATGGTGTTTGGGGTATACATGACATGACATTTGGCTTGTATGTAGCCCTTATATGACACATCTCACTACATAACGTTCCTTTATGGCCCACATAATGGCTTAACACACCTGCATCCCTCCTGGAGTCAGGGACCTCTCAAAGCATACACACAATCAGGTACAATCCTAATTGTCTAGTATGTATTGCATAAGACATGCAATCCATAGCCATTTACTTTTCATTGACTCACTAGACGTGCTGAGAATTTTGGGGAATTAGTATTACTGTTTTTCCGGTTGCTGTAGTAGTTGTAGGAGTATGGCCAACATCTGACTGCTGGTGTTGGCCTCAGGAGGGTTTGTTATTTAGCTCTGCAGTCTATTTCAGCAGAACTGTACTGATGACAACATGAAGTGCCTTTGATAGAAGCAGGGGACACAGGCCATATGCAAGGGGAGGATTGACTTCCTAAATGTGTCTGTCTCTTCCATATATCCTTCCAATTAACCTTATTATTGTATCAAGGAATGCAAATGGTTCCAATAGCCTACTCATAAAGTCTCAGCTTACTCTGTCAAATGCTTTCTCTGCATCAAGACCCACCAACAACAGAGGTATTTTATTACATTTTGGTTCCCTATGGATCATCATTGTTCTATTAATGTTGTCAGATGTTTGCCTTCCCTTCACAAAATCATACTGATCCAGAACTATCAATTTTGGCTACATCTTTGCCATTCTTTTAGCTATTATAGGCATAAGCACTTTATAACCTTGTTTTAAAATCAAAATGGGTCTATATAAAGTTGCATCTGAAGGGTCTTTGTCATCTTTAATTAACACAGCCACCACAATCTTTCTTCCAAGATGTTGCTACTTCTCTTCCTTTTAAAATACTGTTAAACAAAATCTTTCAGGTCTTTATCACTTTTTTTCCCTCCTCATTTCTAAACTTCCATAGGAATAAAACCTGTGTCTGGAGACTTTCCTGAAGATTGGTTATATATCACTGCTTTTATCTTATCACCTCCTATCTTAGCTGTTAGTTGTTGAACATCCTCTACCTCTAACTTTGGCAAAATTATGTCTTTCATAAATATTTCCATCTGTACTCTTTCTTGATTTCCACATTTCTCTGGTTTATACAAATTTTCTTAACATTTCCAGAATAACTCTAAAACCTCTACAGGATCTCTGGTTATTATTCTTATTATAGGTCCCCTAAGTTTGGTGACAAACCTTTCAACATTCTGTTGTCTAATTTCTTGTGCTAGACATATTTGTGCTCTGGAGTTGTTATCAAAAATAGTTGCTTAACTGCAGTCTTTGTAAACTCATGCATATTATCCAGATACTCCATTATTTACTCTTCAGCACAATGCATTTGTCCCTCCTTTTGTTCTGTGAGACTCCTTTTATTCTGCAATACTTTAGCCTTTGTTAGCCCTCTAAGTAATTTCTGTTACTTCTTAACCATATCTATTTCTCTACTAATTTGACGTTGTTTTTAAACTCAATTTTCATTGTATCCTATTCACTAGCTATAACTTTTGAAGATATTTCTATCTTCCCTAATAACTCTTGAATAATTTCTACTACCCATTCTTTAAATTCCTCTCTTTTTAACAGGTGGGTGTGAAAGTGCCTGTGTATTATTTTTACTTAGCTATCCTGCATTTATAACTTAGTTTTTATTGGTAAATGATCAGAAATAGTTATTGGATGTGTGTCAAAGCTATCAATTAAATGCACATGTTCCTGTGAAACATAATTCCTAGCTACTGTAGCCCAGTTATTGTACTTTGGGGAATAATTTGTATATTTTGTCCGAGTTCCTACTACTGAATTCATATCTTCCATACCAAATATTTTCATATATTTCTTTAGAAATCTACCTTATTTTGTTATACTGTCCCTTCTAGGTCCCCTGATACATCTTTACCATTGCAAATCAAATTCCAGTCCCCACCTGTAAATAATATTCCCTGCTGGAAGTTGATTATATCTCCCAAAATTTTCTTAAGATCCATAATAACAGATTTTGTTAGAACATAAATACATGCTATTGTAATCCTCCTCGCTTGCCAATAGCACCTTACTACCACAAATCTATCACTTCTGTCTTTTTTTTCCTCATCTGTCACTATTGGAGCCCCTCTAGCAATTAATATAGTTACTCCCCTTTTCTTCTCTCCCTGTTATTCTGCTGAATATCCATTCTAAAATCCACTCTTTGTCAAATTCACATGCTCATTTATTTCCAAATGCGTCTCCAGCAGCATTGCTATTTCCACTTTGCATTTCTTAATTCAATTCATTACTCTGTCCTTGTTATCTATACCTATAAGGCCACTCACATTCCGGGATAATATGGACAATATAGCCATCATGATAAAAAGTTATTATTCCCACCTATTCTACATACCAGTTTTTTTTTTTATGTTTTTTTCCAGCTTTTGTGTTACATGCATATACTAATGTTTGTCAGGCTGATCTGTTATACAGTTGTTTCTTCTCATCTTCATTTCATAGGTTCATAGGTTCATAGGTTCATACTAGGCTATCTGCCCGAGGGCATTTACAAGCCTAGCCCATCGTTTTGTGGCTTACGCCACCCCTTAAGTATGGGGAACTATACCCATTATTTTGCTGTGCCTCTGTCGAGCAGTGACACTGAGGTAATCCCTGGGGTATATTTGCGATCTCCCATCCATTGGTCAAGATTTCTCTTGAACAAGGCCAGCGAGGTGCTCTGCCTCACATATACCGGGATTTTGTTCCACAGCATAGGGAGTCTTTGGGTGATGAATCTATCCCTCCAGCACGTCCTATTAATAGCCGTGTCGAGGTTTAAGTCTCCCGCCCTTGTGGCTCTGGTGGATCTAGATTTTTTGAGGTGAAGCATATTCATCAAATCTGGGTTTGACATGGCCTTGTATGTTAGGCAAAGGTCACCTCTGAGCAAGCGTGGCGACTGAATAGAGCTGGAGTTCTTTCAGTCGGGCAGCATAGGACAGATTTTGAGACCCTTTATCCTTTTGGTGAGGAACTTTTGTGGTCTCTCCAGCTGCTGCAAGTGTCGGGTCAGATACATTCCGAATGGGGCATTGTACTCAATCATTGGTCTGATGAGTGATGAGTAAAGGGAGACCATGACCTCCCTTGATCTAGATGAGAATCCCTTCATGATAAGGTGGGCAATGTAGAAGGTCTTCCTAACTACTTTAGCTACATGGGTGTCGAATGACAGACTACAATCAACCTGGGTCCCCAAGTCCCTGATAACTTCTTCTGTGCTCAGTGGATTGCCACCTATTTGGTAGCTAGGGGTAACCTTGTTTTTCCCGAAGGGTATGACTATGCATTTTTTGGCATTTAACTTTAGGCCATGGCTCTGGCACCAGTTATCCGTTTCTGTGAGACCCTTCTGAAGGATATCTGTGTCAGATGTGTTTTCTACTATGGCTCCCAGTTTGCAGTCATCTGCAAACTTTGTCAGCCATAACCCTCCTGTGTTTGCTTGTACTTGGAAAAGTAGATGCCAAACAAGAGTGGGCCCAGGACTGAGCCCTGTGGGACCCCACTTGTGACAGGCTTTGAGTCTGACATGGCGCCAGCAACTCTGACCCTGTGGGTTCTGTCACTCAGCCAGTTTGCAACCCATCTTGTGATGTATGGGTTAACATTTAAGCTGCTGAGTTTTTCAATGATACCCGAGTGAGGTATTGTATCGAAGGCCTTCGCCAGATCCAGGTAGGCTGTATGGACTGCCTTTCCCTCATCAATGGCTTTGGTGACTGTTTCAAAAGTCAACCAAGTTTAAAAGGCATGATCTGCCTTTGACAAAGCCAAACTGGGTTGGATCCAAGGTCTGCAAATTCCCTATGTCTTTATTTATGAGGTCCATTATGATCCTCTCCATGGCTTTGCAGATAAGGCTTGTCAAGCTAATAGGCGGTAATTTCCAGGGTCGGTGGAAGCACCGCCTTTGTGAAGTGGGACCACAGTTGCAGTGCGCCACTCCTGGGTACATATCCAGAGGTAAGACTTTGATTAAATAGCTGTCCTAGTTGTGGGTTTAATTCCTCATTGAGTTCGTGGAGCACACAGCCGGGGACACCGTCGGGTCCCATGGATGCTGTGTTTTTGCTTTGGAGAGAGCAGTTTTAACTTGGGCGTTGGAAATGTTTGGGGGCTGCAATCGTTTGGTATAGATATCTCTCCTTTTGGGGAGGGGAGTTTGCACTGAACCTGTCAGCCAGTATGTTGGCAATGTCTGTAGGATCAGTAATCTTCACATCATTTTTGACTAGTTCTGAGCATATCTGGGAGTTTCCTCCCAGGTTTCTAACATAGCTAAAGAATGCCTTATGATTGTCTTTTGAGTCTTTAGCTATTTTTCTCTCAAAATTTGCTTTGGATGATTTTATGAGAGCTCTTAGTTTTTTACTTATAGTGATCAAGGGTGTCTTACCTTTTAAGGATTTTGCTCTATCTTGTAGTAGCTTTCTCCTTTTGTTGTAGAGTTTGTTTATGGCTGGGGTCCACCAGAGTGGACGCTTGCCTTTGGTACAGAGAGTCTTTGTTTTGCTTGGGATTGCCTTATCCATGCAGTCCTGCAGGTGCTGGTAGAAGGCATTTGTGAGTGATTCAGCGGCTTGAGTACTGTTTTCCGCCGGCTCGGGGGCCTTAAAGGAGACCACACTAGTCTTTAGAAGTGTGAAGTCGGCTTTCGAGAAGTTTTTTACTGTGGTCTTTTTTATTTCAGGTGGGGTGGGATGAGGACCTCCAGCGAGATTAGTTTGTGATCTGATCTCACCAGTGAGGGGTATACTTCGGTGTTGAACATTGTGCTCCCATGTTCGTGATGATGAGATCAAGTATGTTATCTCCTCTTGTGGGGATGGTGACTAGTTGTTCCATGGCATTTGAGTTTATGAATTCCAGGAACTTTTGGGCTAGGGTGTTTGGGCTTGAGTAGTGTTCCCAGTCTATATTAGGGTAATTGAAGTCACCTAGTATGATGGTGTTTGGTGATACATTTATCCCTCTAGTGTTTTCAGGAAGGCCATGTGAGGTTCCTGAGTTTGTGAGGGTGGCCTGTAACATGCTACAATTTGCAGAGCAGTCTTGCCTATGGTTAATTGCACCTGGATGGTCTCCGATGCATCGTGCGTTGCCACCAGTCTTGAGGTGTGGGTGTCCTTGATGAATATGGATACCCCCCCCTCCTTTCTTGGTATTGTCCAGATTTTGGGGCGGACGCATGATATGAGGTAAAACCTGATAGTGCTGGGGTGCTCTCAGGAGCCTTGAACCAGGTTTCTGTCACAGCACAGACATCGATGTTCTCCATATTGAGAAGGGCCTCGAGTGCGTGCATTTTGAGATTTAGACTTCTGGCATTGAGCAGCATTACCCTTAGTTTTTTCCTTTTTGTGTTCTAGGGTGGTAGGTTTAGAATTTGAGCCTTGCCTAAAAAGGCACTATGGGGTGGCAAGAGCCTTTGCCAATATCCAGAATCCCAGGGTGACAGGTGCAAGCCGTCCCTTGAAGCAGCGTGGCTTGTCCAGCATGTCATCCCAGGCAGACAGACACTGGATCCCCTTTGAATGACACCAGTGGTTAAGCCAATTGTTAAAGCTGATCATCTTATCTCTGTATTGTGGCATCATTCTTGGTGAAGGTAGGATACTGCTCAAAGTCAGGGTCATACCTGCCTGGGCTACATAATCAGAGAGCTCCTCAATGTCTCTTTTCATGTAGTCCAAGGAGGTGCGTCTCAGGTCGTTCACACCAGCATGGACAATGACTGAGTCATATTTGTACCTGCTGTTGAGAGACCTGAGTGCTTGCGTTATGTGGCGGATTCTAGCGCCCGACAGGCAGCTTACTGTGACCTTCTCCTTACTCAGTCTGGTGAGCGGACGTCAGTGTGTCTGACTATGGAGTCACCAATGACTAGTGTGTCTGGCATTGTGTTTGGCCTTAAGGGCTGTGACTGTTTGACACTCTGACTGTGAGGTCTATGTGTTGCAGGTGCTGTGTTCTGAGGTGGTGGTTGTTTGGGTGTCTGCTTAGGTGGCCTCTGCTGTTTTGGTAGATTTTTGTTCAGAGCCTCCGAGTATGTCTTTGTGTGTTTATGTGTATGATTTGAGGTTGTGATGGTACTATGTGAGACTGGGTCTATAGTGTGTGTGGTAACCTTCTCCTCCTGACTGGTCTTGCCAGTCCTATATTGAGAGAGCTCAGCCTCCAGTTTGGCCGTATAGTTGCATCTCTCGCATGTATTTGTGTTTTGTGGGAGGAGGAGAGGGTTGTCTGTGTACATGAGGCAATTGTAACATTGCCTCAAAATTCCCAGGTTCACCAGCTGAGCAGGAGAGGACACTAGCAACTGATCCGTCGACATGCTAGAAGGAATAGACAAAAACTTTGAAAAAGATTCCGGGGACGTGGGTGACAGAAATGGGGTTTGCCTTTTGGGGTACTATCTATGACAAGAGTGCCGTATCAAGGTAATAAGTACTGTAGGAGCAAGTGCTAGGTTTAACAGATAGAGAATAGTCTACTTGGAGTCAAGTAGAGATGATCTTTTTAGTTATAGGATACGCTGATTAGATCAGTAGTATAGTTCGAGGAAGGTAGTTTTAAGGGAAAATTTGAAGAGTGTAATTTAGGTAGCCCTAATAGTTTAAATCTGCTTAACCGGCGCTGCCCTACAGTAGCAGCTCCACGCAAACTCGCGCTAAATCGCGCTAAATCACGCAAACGCGCGTTTAGCGTTTTTTATATCAGGGGGCTGAAAGAAGCTAGGAACTGGCCCAAAACGACCAATAAACTACAAGTTGCTGGCTGAAACCTCACAAAACTGGACCAACAGGCAGCTCAATGCTTCCCACTCCCACTGGTAAGCAAAGGAACTTCCTCCTTTCCAAATTAGGTAAAGAATCAGTAACAGGAACTGCAAACAAAGTCCAGGGATCAGCAAGCTCTGAAACTGGACTAATCTAGCTTAGCAAGGCGGGAAAACAAGAGATATTTTTTTTTTTTTTTTTTTCAAGAGACAAGCAGAACAGATACAGTAAACACTTATAAATGCTATAAATCGGCTATCACAGCCTACACAAACAATTTGCAACAGTTACAGATATTTAAAGTAACAAACTGAGAAACAAGTGCAATATCAGAATAAATGCAGAATAAAACAGTAGCAATGTATCAGCAAACAGGCGAAAATACAGTAGCAAGATAAATAGAAGTGGAAAGCCACAAAAAAAATACTTATATCAGGTAAAGTCGCTTTTTCAGCTCTCTGAAGCTTGGATTACTCTGCTGGCCACCACGAGGATCTTGTGCTGAGTAGGTACAAGCCAAAAAACGCGCGTTTAGCGTTTTTTATATCAGGGGGCTGAAAGAAGCTAGGAACTGGCCCAAAACGACCAATAAACTACAAGTTGCTGGCTGAAACCTCACAAAACTGGACCAACAGGCAGCTCAATGCTTCCCACTCCCACTGGTAAGCAAAGGAACTTCCTCCCTTCCAAATTAGGTAAAGAATCAGTAACAGGAACTGCAAACAAAGTCCAGGGATCAGCAAGCTCTGAAACTGGACTAATCTAGCTTAGCAAGGCGGGAAAACAAGAGATATTTTTTGGTTTTTTTTTTTCAAGAGACAAGCAGAACAGATACAGTAAACACTTATAAATGCTATAAATCGGCTATCACAGCCTACATAAACAATTTGCAACAGTTACAGATATTTAAAGTAACAAACTGAGAACCTGTGTCACATTTGTCAAGACTTTTTTAATGAAAACCCTGAATAAAAAAAAAAATACAAAACATCCCATCCCCTTTTAACTTGGAGCAAACACACAAAACTATGTACAAACTCAAAACATGAAGTTTAACCTTTAATAAGGGGACAATTGCCCCAAACTGATGGATGCACCTACAGCCATTATCTGACCTAAAATTGAGGTTACCCATGTTAAAGTGCATGGTACAGCTCTGATCCCACATAGACTGATTGCTGTCTGTTGTTTTCTTGTCTCTCTTCCCTTCCCAAATATGAAAAAACTGCTTGTCTGCTTTCAGAAAACTTTTATCCCTAAGAAAAAGTGCACTGGCTTTCTTTTAATAAAACTAAATTGTACACTGTTCCATTAACTGCATTAAAGTATTAATGCTGCCAGGAAGATTGTTCTCTCTTATTCACATCCCATAATTTCAAACTTAATTGTATCACTAAATGGCTTGCCATTGTACCTATACATTTTACATTTCCCTCAGCAAAAACACTCAGAATTCTCAAGATTAACTGCCTGCAACTGCAGACAGCATGTCTCCATGGAAATATACTCCATAATGAGTCTTTGTAAATTTCACTCAGAAAAGAATGCACAGTTGTCCTCAGCTGCAGACATCTCAACCAGTTGTAACAGGCTTAGCATTTTTATGTCTTTCATTATTTTGTCCTATTGTTTAAAGCCTATATGCTTACAAAAACACCTGTTTACAGCTTAAGCCAAAGGTAGTAATCTAGACATTCACCCTTGTAAAATAAAAAGAGAAAATATCCTAATTCTGCATGTAATATAATCGGTGCACTTTTACACCCCACCCTCAACCCAGCAGTCCCAAATTACAGCCTATGAATATTACATTTGCTTTTGTCCAGCCTTTTTTCTCTTATTATACTGTAAAACCTAAATTTCTTGCAACTAAAAAGTACTTGTTTACATTAATATCTTTAACACATACAACAGTCACTGAAAAGACCCCCCCCACATTTAAAATACCCCTGACTACACACTGCCTACAACTGTTTTACTGTATATAATATGCAGTTTCTATCATGAAATGTTTTATACAAATAATAATAAGAATGAAAATTGTTTTGCTTACAGTTTTCCCCTTTTAGTGTCCTTCTAAACATTAATGACATAAACTGCAATACATGCTTTACAGTACACCCTCAAGTTTAACAAAGACAGTAAAAGTCCAATGTTTTTCAGCCTCTTTTTCTAGCAAAAACATATTACACAAATGTGATAAGCTGTTTTATAGTCTTACATTTATTACTAATTTCAGAGTTGCTGGTCTTCTTCCTGTTAGTTTCCATCTCCCAACACAATGTACTGCTGATTCTTCTAGTCAACTCCTATGCTTTTTTGTCTCTCAAGCATTTTCCTTTGGAACATTGGAAAAGGTTTTACTGGCAAAGTTTCTCTATGAACCTTACTGTCAGAAGAATGAGAACATAGTCTACCTTTTGCTTGCTTATTCACTTTTTGTCAGATAAACTTTTTATTTCCTCCTTAGCCTGTTCTGCATCAAAAAATACTTTGGTTGAGTACTTCCAAGATGGCTGCACACTAAGTAATTCAATTTCTCCAGTGTGAAAACAAAAACTTAGTAAAGAAAGCCAGTAGACCTGGATTTCTGGGTACATTTCAGTAGCTGTCTAGTAATTGCACTGCCTGGGTGCAAGGAAAAATGAAATACAGAGGATCTGAAGGAAAATCAGCAAAAAAGGTGATAAAAAACACTGACTGTGAAGAATACAGCAGCTGTTCAGCAAAAAGCAGTGCAAGTGCTGGACATGACTTCCGGCAACCTAGAAGAAAGTATAAAGCAACTGCACACAGACCTAACTAAAATAAATGAAACACTAATGGAGTATATCAACTCAAACAATAAAAGGCTGGAAAAAAATGGAAGAAATTTTAAACAGATATTCAGATAAGGTGATAAAACTTCAAAACTCAGAGATCAAAATGAAGAAAAAGGCTGGCTGAATATGCAACTGCACAAGAAGAGATGTTTAAAAAAATAATAGAATTAGAGTTCAGAGCACGTAGGGAAAACCTGACATTTTCTGCTTTACCTGAGAAGCTGGAAGGAACAGACTGTATTAATTTTATGAAAGCACAATAAGCAACTGGACTGATATTCCACAACAGGATATGTTAATTGAATAGGCACATTGTGTGTATGCTCAAACCTGGCTATGAGAAAACAACCTAGAACTTTAATAGTAAATATGCAATTTTACCAGCAGAAGGACTTGAAACTGGGAGACAGCAGAGTGTTTGTGGAGAATGACTGCTCATTGTATACCAGGCAGAAGAGGAGTAAATTTCTTCCATTGTTCAGGGAATGTCGAGAAGCAGGTGCGTGATTCAAACTGCTTTACCCAGCTATCTTCAAAATATTTTTCCTTGGAAGGACAAAATAATTTTTGAAAGTATGCTAAGGAAGAAATACAAAAGTTTGTCTAACAAAAAACAAGCTGTGAAATAGAAGGACATTCTGCTTCTTGTTCTTCTGGTAATAAAGAACACAGAGAGACTGACTGTGGCAGTGAAAGTCTTTCCTGTTGTTCAATATAAATATTTGAGAGACAGAAAAGAGCACAAGAGTTGACTAGAAGAATTGAGAGTACATTGGAAATGAACCAGAGACAGGGTTAGGGACATGGAGACGAACAGGAATAGAACAACAGAATCTAGAAATATTGGACTTTCATAAACTTGTAGGGGACTCTGAAGCATATGTCCTACATCATGTTATGAATGTTTAGAGAATCAAATCAATAACTTGGAGACTGACAAATATGGGATTACAAAGCAATAATTATATTAGTGAAACATGGCAGAAGAAGAAAATCTTGAAATATTTGACTTTTTATGACTTTATTAAACCTGTAGGGGACTTGAAAGCTTATACATTCATAGGTTCATAGGTAGGTACTAGGCTATCTGCCCAAGGGCATTTATAAGCCTAGCCAGAGTTTGTCAGCTTTCGCCACCCAATTGATTAATTGACTGAGCCTCTGTCAAGAAGAGCCAATGAAGTGATTCCAGCGGTGTATTTTCTGTTACCCATACACTTGTCAAGGTTTCTCTTGAAGAGTGTTAGTGAGGGGTTCTGCCTAATGTAGTTAGGAATTTTGTTCCAAACCATGGGGAGTCTCTGTGACAGGAATCTATCCCTCCAGCATGTTCTATTTATTGTCGTGGTGAGGTTTAGCTCACTAGAGCGAGTGGCTCGCAGTGACTTGGATTTCTTTAGGTGGAGCATGTCCATTAATTCTGAGTTGGACGTGGCTTTGTAAGTCAGGCAGAGATCACCTCTGAGTAAGCGATATGCAACTGAGTACAGCTGGAGTTTTTCCAGTCGGGCTGCATAAGACATATGTTTGAGGCCAGTAATCCTCTTGGTGAGATACCTTTGTGATCTTTCCAGCTGTTGGAAGTTTCTTGTGAGGTTCATCCCAAATGGGGCATTGTACTCAATGATGGGTCTGATGAGTTATGAGTAGAGGGGCACTATAACCTCTTTATTTCTAGATGCGAACCCTTTAGTAATTAGATGGGCTACATAGAAGGATTTCCTAACTACTTTGGCAATATGATTGTCAAAGGAGAGATTACTATATACCTGGGTCCCCAGATCTCTTATTACCTCTTCTGTATTAAGGGGGCTGCCACCTATGTGGTAATTCATGGGCATTTTGTTTTTCCCAAATGTAATGACTATGCATTTTTTGGCATTTAGCTTGAGACAATGACTTTGACACCAGGTGTCCATCTCAGTAAGGCCCTTTTGGAGAATGTCCATGTCAGCCAGAGAGTCAATTATGGCTCCCAGTTTGCAGTCATCGGCAAACTTGGTTAGCTATAGTCCTCCTGTGTTTGCCTGTACTTCTGAAAATTATATGTCAAACATTAGGGGTTCCAGGACCGAGCCTTGTGGGACACCACTTGTGACTGGTTTAGAGTTGGACCTGGAGCCTGCTATTCTTACCGTGTGAGTTCTGTCTGTAAGCCAGTTAGCAACCCATCTCGTGACGTAGGGGTTTATGTTCAGGCCGGTGATTTTTTTCTATAATTCCTGAGTGGGGAATGGTGTCAAAAGCCTTAGCAAGGTCAAGATAGGCTGTGTGAACTACCTTCCCCTCATCTGTGGCCTTGGTGACTGTCTCGAAGAAGTCAACCAGGTTTAGTAGGCATGATCTGCCCTTATCAAAGCCGAACTGGGTCAAGTCAAGTGTTTGGAGGTTTCCAATGTCTTTGTTAATGAGTTCCATGTTGATGCGCTCCATAGCCTTGCAGACCAGTCTAGTCAGGCTTATGGGGTGATAGTTACCAGGGTCAGTTGTGGCCCCTCCTTTGTGGAGCAGAATAACTGTTGCTGTGCACCATTCTATGGGTACATAGCCTGTGGAGAGACAGAAGTTGAACAGTGTGTTTAGATGGGGGGTTAGTTCATTCTGTAGTTTGTGCAAGACACAGCCTGGGGCACCATCTGGCCCCACTGATGCTGTGTTTTTGGCTTTTGAAAGGGCTGTTTTCACCTGTGCATCTGTGATTTCTGGGACATTACACTTTTCCAGTATTATTGTGGGCCCTTTTGAGGGTGAGAGGGGGGGTGAAGTTTGCACTGAATCTATCTGCCAGGATGTTGGCAATATCAGTGGGTTCAGTATATTTTGTGCTATTTTACACTAGCTCAGAGCATATCTGCTAGTTGCCATTTAGATTCTTGACATAGCTAAAGAAGGCTTTGTGGTTATCTTTCAAATCATTGGCTATTTTTCTTTCGAACTTAGCCTTGGAGGATTTTATGAAGGACCTTAGTTTCTTATTGATACTGATCAGGGATGTCTTTCTTTCTTGGGATTTGCTTTTTTTCTGAACTAGTTTCCTCCTTCTATTGTATAGCCTATTTATGGCAGGGGTCCACCAGACTGGTTTCCTTCTCTTAGGGAAGTGAGTCTTAGTTTTGCTAGGGATGGCATGATCCATGCATCCTTGTAGGTGCTCATAGAGTGCATTTGTAAAGGTTCCTGCATCTTGGACACTGTTATCCTTTAGCGTGGGGGCTGTGAAGCTTACCACCTCTGTCTTAAGTAAGGTGAAGTTTGCTATAGAAAAGTTTTTCACTGTGGTTTCCTTGGTTGGAGGTGGTGGTGTGGTGTGGACATCCACAGTGATTAGTTTATGGTCTGATCTAACCAGTGACGGGTTGACCTCCAGTGTGAAACACCTGTCGCCCATGTTGGTGATGACCAGGTCCAATATGTTTTCACCTCTGGTAGGGGAGTTCACCAGCTGATCCAGGGCATTTGAGTGGATAAATTCCAGGAAGCGCTGGACCTGGGAGTTTGTACTTGAGTAGTTTTACAGTTAACGGTAGGGCAATTGAAATTGCCCAATATCAGGGTGTTCGGTAGGACCTTCATATTTTCCAGTGTCTCCAGAAAGGCAGAGTGCTAGTTCTGGGTCATGGAGGGTGATCTGTAGCAGGCCACAATTTGCATTGCAGATTTGCCTGATGTTAGTTGCACATGGATGATCTTGGAGGTATCAAGCTGCTCCACTAACCTGGAGGTGTAGGTATCCTTGATGAATATGGATACACCCCCTCCTTTTGTCTTTTGATCCATGTTCTGTGGCTGAAATTTGTGGTATGAGTTGTAGCCCGGTAGTGCTGGGGTGCTCTGTGGAGCTTTGAACCAGGTTTCAGTTACTATACAGATGTCGACATTCTCCATACTGGGGAGTGCTTCAAGCATGTGCATTTTGAGATTTAAACTCCTGTTGTTGAGTAGCATAACCCTTATTTTTTTATTTGTGCTGTTTAGGGAGGTGGGTTTGACTTTTGAGCCTTGCCTAAAAAGGCACTATAGGGGCAGCAATAGCCTTGGCCAGTATTCGAAAGCCTAGGAGTGACAGGTGCAAGCCATCTCTTGTGAAACAATGAGGCTTGTTGAGCATGTCATCCCAGGCTGACAGACACTGGATCCCCTTTGAATGACACCAGAAGCTTAGCCAATTGTTGAAACTGATCATTCTTTCTTTATACTGCGGTATCATTCTTGGTGAGGGCAGGATGCTACTCAGGGTCAGGGTTATACCCACCTGTGCTACATGATCAGAGAGCTTTTCCATGTCTCTTTTCATGTCCAGGGAGGTACATCTCAGGTCATTCACACCAACATGAACAATGACAGAGTCATAGTTGTACTTTTTCTAGAGTGACCTGAGTGCTTGTGTTATGTGGTGGATTCTGGCTCCTGACAGGCAGCTAACAGTAACCTTCTCCTTGTCCAGCCTAGTGAGTGGGATGTCAGTGTGCCTGACTATAGAGTTGCCTATTACTAGTGTGTTAGGTATGTTATTTCGCCTTAAGGGCTTTGATTGTGTGGCACACTGATTTTGTGTTTTATGTGTTGTCTGGTTTGTGACGGGAGGTTCAGGTTTTTTGGGTGTCTGCTTTGGAGGTCTGTGATGCTTTTGCAGGTTTTTATTTAGAGCCTCCGAGTATGATTTTGTGTATTTATGTGTATTTTTTGCCAGTGCTTATTCCATACTGCTTGTCAATAATGTTTGGGAAAAATACTCAGGAGAAGGAAGAGTATGGAGAAAGTTAACTGTAAGTAAAACACGTTTTTTTCTTAGCAGTACTATTTTTATGGTGCATTGTTTTCTTTGAATGTTATAAAATAAATTTCTTCAGTTATTTTTATGTATAATGGGAATACAAATATAAATACAGGCTGGTGTTCTTTCTTTGTTTCTTTCTCCCTTCTTCTCTCTCTTTCTACTGTTCAGTTTTAAAAATTGTAGGCACTGCAATATAATAAAAAAATTTGGTTAAAAGAGCATGACAAAAGAAAAAAATAGTGTTCTTTCTCTCATTCTTGCATAGGGGAATGATTGGGTTAAGGCCATTAGCTTAATCCAGTAACAAGTTTTAGAGAAAGCAAGTAAAAGAAAAAAGAATATTGAAGGCTTTTTTTTTGGTAACAAAGATATGCTCGGCAGTTTTGTGTCTGGTTTTCATGCCTATAGCAGACAGCCTGATAAAGATAAATGGCTTGGATGAATATTTTCTGAAAGCATTCAAGTATTTTCCCAGCTGAGAGAGCTATAAAGAAAAGACAATCCCAGACAGCACTTAATAGAACCACAGGTTGTACTATGTGTCTTAGCATGGATAACCTTTCTATTAGAGTATTTCAAAGCTGTGTTTGTGGTTGCCAGTTTGGAGCATTTCTTCCAATTAGGAGGGTAAAACTTCAATATTTGAAGATGTACATAGTTTTGTGTGTTATTATAAAGTTAATAGCTTTTAGGGGGTAATGGGTTGTGTTTGTATTTTTGTTTGAGTGGTTTCATTAAAACAAAAAGTTCTGTAAGATGTGACATACGCTTACATGGAGATGACAAGAAACAACTGTATTAGAGTTTAACCTGCCAAAAAGTACATGCATGTAACACAAAAGCTGGAACTAGATGTTTAACAACAAAGCTGCTATATATAAAAGGTGGGAATGATAATTTTTCAAGAATATGATGCTTTCTGTAATATCTATAAATGTGAATGGTCTCACAGATAAATACAAAAAAGAAAGAGTAGTGAACTATATTAAAAAATGGGGTCTACTTTACTCGCTCGAAAGCTGAAAAACCCAAATCCAAATAGCAAGACATGTAAAGAGTGAACCACGAATATGTTGAACGAACGAAACCGCAAAAGTGCAAATATCGAATTTGCATAGTTGGCCCATCTGTGGTATAGCTTTGTAAGGCAAGTGTGCGATAGTTACGGACCTTAGGGTTAGGGAGGGGTTAAGGTAAGTGCATAGGTAGGTAGTGTATGTAAGTTTTTGTGTAGGTAATGTATGTAAGGTTTAGTGTAGGATTTTGTTAAGTGTATGTGTGTGGAATATTTAGTTTATTTGGGTATAGCCCCAGAGGGGAAGTGTGTGGCAGTTATGGACCTTAGGGTTAGGGAGTGGTTAAGGATAGTGCATAGATAGTTGTGTATGTGGGGTTTAGTGTAGGGTTAGCAGTAGGGTTTTGGTGCTTTAATTTAGGGTTAGAAGTAGGGTTTTGGTTAGTGTATGTATGTGTTTTTTTAATTGTGTTTGGATAAGTAGTGTGTTGCGGGTGGTGGGTTGGCCGACTATGACGGTTCGAGGTTTTAAATTTCGCGCTTTAGTACGTTTGATGTATTCACAGTTCACTCTTTATGTGTCGCGCTATTTGGATTCGGGTTTTTCATGTTTCGAGCTCATAAAGTAGACCCTAAAAAATGTAGGGTGCAAAAAGCTATGCAACAGGAAACATACTTGGAAAGAACTGAACACATGAATTTGATAAAGAAAGGTTTTTAGGGTTGTTATTCAGTGGAATACCTGGGCAAAGGAAGACAGAAATATGTATATTAATTGCAAGAAGAGCCCCAATAGTGATAAAAGAGGATAAAAAGAAAATAATAGTAAATTTGTAGTACTAAGGGGCTACTGGCAAGGAAGAGGATTACACTGGCATGTATTTATGTGCCACTAAAAACTGTTATAATGCAGCTTAAGAAAATTCTGGGAGAAATAATCCACTTTCAGCAAGGAATATTACTTTTAGGAAGGGACTGGAATTTGATTTGCAACAGTAAAGATGTGTCTGGGGGCCTAGAAGGGAAATATAACAAGGGAGGGTAGATTTTTAAAGAAATTTATGAAAATATTTGGCGAGGAAGATATGAATTCAGTACTAGGAGTTTGGAGTGGATTTACATATTATTCCCCAAGATACACAATCTGGGCTAGGCTAGACAGAATTTACATTTCAGAGGAATGTGCATTTAATTGAAGGTCTTCATACGCACCCAATAACTATTTCAGATCATACACCCATAATAACTAAAATAAAAACACAGCGTAATGAAATAAAAATGAAACATTGGTGCTTATCCACATATCTTTTGAAAAGAGAGGAATTTAAGGAATGGGTAGTGGAAATTATTTATGAGCTATTACAGAAGATAGAACTTTCTTCTGAAAATATAGCTAGGGAGTCGGGTAAAATTAAAGTGGATTTTAAAAATAGGCTGGAAATAAAAGAAAAGGAGATATGGTTAAGAAATAACAAGAATTATTTAGCGGCGCTGATAAATGTTAAGCTATGGCAAAATAGGGGCAATTTCATAGAACAAGAAGAGGAGCAACTGCAGAATGCTAAACAGAATATAAGGGACTACCTCAATAATAGGCATCAGTTTAGAAAGATTGCTATTAAACAACTGTTTTTTATCAATAACTCTAGAGCACAAAAACTTCTAGAACAATGACTCAGGCAACAGAAAATACAAAGGGCTGTCACCAAGCTTAGGGAGCCTATAACAATGAAAATAACAAGGGATCCTGTAAAAGTATTAGAAATATTTCAGAAATTCTATGAAAGTCTGTATAAAGCAGAGAAATAAGGAAGTCAAGAAAAGGTACAAAATGAAGGGGGTCCTAAATGAAAGACAAGTATTGGTAGAGGTTTTAGTAGATTCTAGAAGAGAAGTTGCCATTAAGAAAGGAATAATTTATAGAGCATATAAAATGTTGCACGATAACTATAAGAATCAATCAGAGGCAGTTTGAAATGATTGGGAAAAGAGACTGGATAAGTAATTCACAAAGAAACAATGGGGGGATATATGTATGTCTCCCAAATATGCAACAAAGTCTAGAAGATTTAGAATCTTTGTTTGGAAGTATTTATATAGGTATTTTTATACCCCAAGTAGACTCCAAAGAATTTTTCCTCGGGTAGACAGCAAATGTTGGAGGTATGATGGGGAAGAAAGAGGTAACTGGAAACATATTTTCTGGGAGTGTAATGAGTTGGCAGACTTTAAAGATTCCCTGCAGACTGTTATGTTGGAAATACAGAGTGAGCATATTAGTGTAACTAAGGAAATCATTTTTTTGCATTATGATACCAAATCAGAATTGCCTAAACATAGCAAGGCCTTGCTGAGTCTAATTATGGTGGCTGCCAAAAAAGCAATTACTAGAAAATGGAGATCAAAGTCTAAACCAACATTACTAGAAGTAATGAAGATAGTCACAGAAATAAAATAATAATTAGGATCTTTAAAAAAGAGCAAATTGCATAAGTAAAAATGGGAATTGTGGAATCAATACATGCAGAGGAGGAAGCGATTTGAAAGAAGGTGGGATTTAAATGAGCTCTGTAATGTTTGACTGACAATGACTGAATATAAGTAATGTATAATGTTTGCAACTACAGTTGTGTCTGCAAAGTTGTAATGTATAATGTTTGCAACTTAGGTTGTGTTGGTATGGTTTTATTTTCATTTATATAAATGTAAGATTGTCTATGTCATGCGTGATAATTTAATAAAGATGTTTCTTGATAAAAAAAATGACTTTGGTCCTGCATGAAAGAAAACACCTGAAGACAGCTAGATACAGCAATTTGAATCTCACAGCTACCTCTTGATGTCCCTTGATTGCTGGGATAGATTTGCTTCTCTTCTACCTGGTGTACACTGAATAATCATTTTCTGCAATCATAGTCTGCTGTCTCTGGTTTTTAGTACTTTGACCTTCTGCTACAATTTTGTCAAGATCACCTCTAGGTCTTGGCTGCTTTCTCATGGCCAAGTTTGGGGCATACAATTGATGTGCCCTTTTAATTAACAAATTCTGCTGTGGAATACCAGTCCAGGTGCTTATTTGTACATTCATAAAATGAATACAGTCTGTTTTCCAGTTTCTCTAGTACAGCAGAAAGTCTTAGGTTTTCTCTGTGTGCTCTGTCTTCTAACTACTATTTTTAAACAGTTCTTCTTGCTAAACCTCATATTCAGCCAGCTTTTCTTCATGTCACCTTCCGATTTTTGCAAATTTTTCAGTTCATCTGAATGGCTAGTTAAGGCTTTTTCTATTTTTTACAGCCATTTGCTGTTTGAAATTATATATTCCTTCAATGTTTCATTTATTTTAATCACATATCAGTACACTTGATTTATTTTTTACTCTAAATTAATGGAAACCATCTCTTAAACCAAAGCTGAAGCTTGAACTGCTTTTTGCTGAACAGCTGCAGAATCCTTCTCAGACCATGTTTCCTCTTCACCTTTCCTGGTTGATTTTCTTGAAGGTTTTCCAAATCTCTTCTTGCTGGCATCCAGGCAGTATATTTACTAGCCAGTAAGTGAATTTTGCCCAAAAAATATTGACACTCCTTTTTCTCACTTTCTGTTTTCACACTAGGAGAGCTGAAGTTTTACTTTTGACCAGCGTGCAGACATCTTGGAAGCCCCACCCTCCTATTATACTGAGCCCATGTACAAAGGCTAAGGTGAATACTACACTGGACAGTGACCATGCTATTATCATACCTGCTGTTTTTATGATATATTTATTCTGGGTGGGAATCAAATGTCACACAGGTACATAGGTAACCCATGCCTGCAGACTACCACTGAGGTGAACAGACAGGGAACATGTGCAAACAAATGTAGCCATCCACATGTGTAGTGGATACAAAGTGAGTAATAGCGAGGTACTTGCTACATAGGCCACATGTACAGATGAAGTGGCAGACACACACAGACACAGACACACACACACACACACACACACACACACACACACACACATGCACACACATGCACACCACTGCCTCAGCAAGTTTCATGAGTACATACTGGATAGTGTGGTGTGGTACAGGTACACATGCAACCAGCTACAAGAAGTTGCCACATGGCAGCAACCTGTTGGGGTGGCCTATGCCTCTGTGTGGATCAGATGTGGCAGAACTATGTTCAGTGAGGGCTGTGGGGTAAGTGACTGTATTGTGTCTGCATCAGTTATCAGTGACCAACTTTTTACCATATGTATATCTTCATTTTTATGGACTAAGAAGGTTTCTAAAGAATAGAAAAGAATGGAAAATTTATCACAGGCAAAGACAGATAACCTGCTGCATGCCCCTCTGTAAACATAGTCAGTGGGTACTCAAAACTGACATGACAGACCAGCTTTCCCCAACCATGTATGGCAGAACCTTGTTGCAAATGTTAATGCTATCATTGGCCATAGTATATTGGTACAACAAGTTCATCATAATATCACCAGCATGATCCACCATGCCTGCACCAATGCAACTAGCCTTGCATTGGAGAAGATGGCCATTTTTGGGGGATCCATCTACATGGGCCTCACTCATGGACATAGAGGAGGTCCTAGCATCTCTGTCTGGGGTAACACACAACTCCCTCATACCCAGTGAAGGACTGCACATTAGAGCAGGACTTCATACAACACCAAGGATGTATGTGAGTGATACCTCACATTTGAATGCACTTATATATGTAGCATACACTGTTGGAAACTCCTGGTGTTCTGGCTGAAGTGTGATTCTCAAACAATCTGGAAATATATCACTGATTGATAAGTATATTTCTTGGCATTTTAACCTTTCAGAGTTCTGCATTGTCTTAATTTTGCCTGACTGAATTATTTTTTTGCCTGACTGAATTATTTTATATATTTTCTGGCATTGTTTTCTGTTCTCATCAGTCCTGAAACTAGTTTCCCCTACCTCCCACCCTATTCTTGTGGTGTTGTTATAGTTGGTGGCTTTGCAGTTGCCCAACCCTACTGTAAATTTGATGTGGGACCCCCTCCCAGTCTAATGTTCACTCTACTTAATACAGAGAGAACATTTGAGAAGGCCAACCAACTTCTCTCTCCTTGCACTTTACTAACAAAAAAAAATGTTTGCACTTTATTCATCTGCTTTTACTGTATTTGTGTTTCTTCATACTTTATTACCTTATTTTGCCTCTGCCTCTTCTTAAAAGTACTCAATTGTATTTATTCTGCTGCATGTATTACTGCTTGGTAGTAGTCTGATTAAATTGTAACTGTTATTCTAAGCCTATTGGTTTAAGCACTTGGGCTTCAGATCAGTTGTTTTACATTAAGAACGTTTGTGGTCTGCACTGTTGTGGCAGAACAGGTAGCTTATAACCTTTTAAGTTGACAATTGCTGATTGAAGGCTCAGTTTCTGTTATTTTAAAAGTGTATTAATTCTGGTTTAAGCACTTGGGCTTCAGGCTAGTTATTTTACATTAAGAAGGTTTGTACCCTGCACTCTTGTGGGAGGAGAGGCTAGATTCTGCCCTTCTGAGCTGGGAATTTCTGGTTAAAGGCTTATAGTGGCAGGAGTTTGCTGTTAGAACTTGTCTGATTGAAGACTGCTGGAACAGGGCTCATTATTCATCTGCTTTTACTGTATTTGTGTTTCTTCCTACTTTATTAATTTATATTGCTTTTGCTGCCTGTTCTTAAAAGTACTTAATTGCATTTATTCTGATGTATTTATTACTGCTGGTTAGTAGTCTGATTAAATTGTAACTGTTATTCTAAGCCTTTGGTTTAAGCACTTGGGCTTTAGACCAGTTGTTTTACATTAATAAGGTTTGTGGTCTGCACTGTTGTGACAGAACAGGTAGCTTACACCCTTCTAAGTTGGGAGTTGCCAATTGAAGGCTTAGTGTCTGTTATTCTAAAACTGTATTAGTTCTGGTTTAAGCACTTGGGCTTAGGGCCAGTTATTTTACATTAAGAAGGCACTCATGTGGGAGGAGAGGGTGGATTCTGCCCTTCTGAGCTGGGAGTTTCTGGTTAAAGGCTTATTGTGCCTGCTTATTTGAACTGTTTCTTTCTGAAACTGGTACGCCTTGTTTGCTGTACTATAGACTCGATTCAGACCTGCTGAATCTAGCTTTGTTTGTATAACTTGAGCACTAATCCAGACCATCTTTTTTGGAGAATGTTCTCCTGCACCCTAGTAGCAGGAGTGTGCAGTTAGAACTTGTCTGATCAAAGACTGCTGGAACAGGGCTCAGTTTTTAGCTTTTTATTGGGTAATTGGTTAATTTGGTTAAATCAGTTTGCTCATTTGCTACTGCTATATTTAAAAAAAAATACTCTTTATGCACCACCGCTTAGCTAGGGTTAAACTATTCCCGGCGCCATAATGTCTGCTCTTCAAATTTTCTCTTAGAACTAGCCAGTTTTTTAGGTTTAGCACTCAAATCTGTTTCTTTGAGATCAGCACTTGTTCAGAACTCGTTGTAAGCACTAAATAAGCTACAAATTACTACAGCACTCAACTTTCCTCACTTGTCTAGAGGAAAACAGTTTTTAGTACTTAATAAATAAGTGCCTATCCAGGCATGTCTGTAGGTCGGCTCCCTGTGTTTTCTCCAGTCTACCTGATGAATCTGGGCATCTTGGGGCAATGTAGCAATTGCCTCATCTAAACAGACAACCCTCTCCTCCTACCACCCAACACTACAATCTGTGAGAGATGCACTTATATAGCCAAACTGGAAGCAAAGTTCTCTTCAACCAAGACTGAACTAGACAGTCAAGAGGAGAGGGTAAACACTTGCACCACACCACACACATCATCACATAGCCCCTCAAAACCTACACCACCAAAACACACACATAGAAACACAAAACACACACCTACATTCACGGAGGCTCTCAGTAAAAATCTGCCCAACCAAGAGAGACCTCCAAAGCAGAAACGCAAGCAACCTCCACCCCCCAACACAACCCAAATGATACATAGCCCACAAACTCTGTGTGCCACTCAACCACAAGCCATAAGGCATAACAACATACCCAACACTCTAGTCATAGGTGACTCTATAGTCAGGCACACTGATGTTCCACTCACCAGGCTAAACAAGGAAAAAATTACTGTCAGCTGCCTGTCGGGTGCCAGGATCCACCACATAATGCACGCACTCAGGTCACTCCACAACAAGTACAACTATGACTCTGTCATTGTCCATGTTGGTGTGAATGACCTGAGATGTACCTTCCTGGACTACATGAAAAGAGACATGGAGGAGCTCTCTGATCTTGTAGCCCAGGCAGGTATGACCCTAGCCCCGAGTAGCATCCTGCCATCACCCAGAATGGTGCCACAGTACAAGGACAAAATGATTGACTTCAACAACTGGCTAAGCTTCTGGTGTCATTCTAAAGGGATCCAGTATCTGTCTGCATGGGGATGACATGATCGACAGACCATGATGCTTTGCCAGAGATGGCCTACACCTGTCACCCTTGGGATTCCGGATACTGGCTAAGACTCTTGTCATCCCTATAATGCCTGTTTTATGCATGGCTCAAGTGACAAATTCTCCACCGTAACAGGTACAAGCAAGCAAAATCTGAGGGTAATCCTACTCAATGCTAGAAGTCTAAACCTCAAAATGCACTCACTCAAGGCACTCCTTAAAATGGAGAACATCGACATCTGTGCAGTGACAGAGACCTAGTTCAAGGCTCCAGAGAGCACCCCTGCATTACCAGGTTATAATTCATACCACACCTTTCGGCCACCTAACCTGGACCAAAGAACTAAAGGTGGAGGCGTGTCCATATACATTAAGGATATCCACACCTCCAGGCTAGTTGCTCAGCATAATGCATCTGAGATTATTCAAGTGCAACTAACTCTGGGAAGACCACAATCCAAATTGTAGCTTGCTACAGATCCTCCACCATGCCCCAGGATTCTCACTCCTCATTTCTTGATACACTGGAAAATATCAAGGTACAACCTAACACCCTAATAATGGGCAATTTCAACTACCCCACCATTAACTGGGAAAGCTACTCATGTACCAACTCTTTTGCTCAATGTTTTCTGGAATTCATAAATTCCAACACCTTGGATCAGCTTATCCACACGCCCACCAGGAGCAGCAATATCCTAGACCTGGTCGTTACCAACATGGGTGACTGGTGTTCCACACCAGAGTTCAGTTTCTTGTTGGTCAGATCAAACCACAAGCAAATCACCCTAGAAATCCACATCCCACCCCCACCCACCATTAGGGGAAACCATGGTAAAAAATTTCTCCAAAGCCAACTTCACACTTCTTAAGACAGAAGTGGCGAACTTCACAACACCCATGCAGATGGGCAATAGATGTATGACTGCTGAATCCTACACAAATGCACTTTATAGATACTTACACAAGTGCATGGATTGTGCTATCCCTAACAAAACCAAGACGCTATCCTCCAAAAAAAGGAAGCCAATCTGGTGGTCCCCTGCCATAAACAAACTCTACAACAGAAGAAAGAAACTGCTGCAAGAAAGTAAAATCCCATTTTTGGAGGAACTCTCTGGTCAGCCTGAGTAAGAAGCTGAGATCTCTCATAAAATCCTCCAAAGCTAGTTATGAAAACAAAATCATCACTGTTTCTAAAGACAACCACAAAGCATTCTATAGCTATGTCAAGAATCTCAATGGCAACACACTCAGATCTGCTCTGAGTTACAGCACAATGGCACTAAATATACAGAACCAACTGATATTGCCAACATCCTGGCAGATAGGTTCAGTGCTAAATTTACCCCCATCTCACCCCCTAAAGGCCCCATCTCTATACCAGAAGAATGCAAAGTTCCTGTAATCATGGCTTCACAGATAAAAGCCACACTCTCCAAAGCCAAGAACACAGCATCCATAGGACTTGGCAACATCCTAGGCTGCATTCAACATGAACTACAGAATGAACTGGCAACCCACCTAAGTACCATGTTCAATCATAGCCTCACCTCAGGCTTTGTGCCCACTGAATGACGCACAACGATGGTTATCCCACTCCACAAAGGGGGATCCACCAAGCACCCCGGGAACTAGCACACCATTAGCCTGATGAGCCAGGTCTGCAAGGCCATAGTCATGGAACTTATAAACAAAGACATTAGAATCTCCAAATTCTGGACCCCACCCAGTTCGGGTTTGTAAAAGGCAGATCATGTCTCCTAAATCTGATACAGTTCTTTGAAGCAGTCACCAAAGCCGTAGATGAGGGTAAGGTGGGTCACACAGCCTATCTAGATCTTGCCAAGGCTTTCGACACCATCCCCCACTCTGGAATTATAGATAAACTCACTAAACTAGGTATAAATCCCTATGTCACAAGATGGTTGCCATCTGGCTCACTGACAGAACCCACAATGTGAAAGTAGCAGACTCCAAATCCGACTTCAGACCAGTGACAAGTGAAGTATCACAGGGTTCAGTCCTGGGTCCTCTCCTGTTTGGTATCTACTTCTCTGAAGTACATGCTAACACAGAAGGTCTTTGGCTAATGAAGTTCACAGATGACTGCAAACTAGGAGCCATAATCGAAACTCCTAATGATGTGGACATCCTACAAAAGGGCCTGACTGAGACAGATGCCTGTTGTCAAAGCCATGGCCTCAAGCTCAATGCCAAAAAGTGCTTTGTTATCCCCTTTTGGTAAAAACTCTGTACCCATGAACTACCACATATGCGGTAGTCTACTTAACACCGAAAGTGTGATAAGAGACCTTGGGACACAGGTGGACAGTAGTCTCTCTTTTGATAATCACATTGCCAAAGTAGTCAGGAAATCCTTCTACGTGGCACACTTCATCACAAAAGGTTTCTCATCGAGGAAAAAAGTGGTAATTGTTCCCCTCTACTCAACACTCATTAGACCCATTATAGAGTACAATGCCACTTTTGATATGTACTTCACAAGACATCTACAACAACTGGAAAGGCCGCAGAAATACCTCACAAAGAGGATTACTGACCTCAAACAGATGCCCTACACAGACCATCTCAAAAAACTCCAGCTTTACCTCGTCGTATATCGCCTACTCAGAGGTGATCTCTGCCTAACATACAAAGCTATGTCAAACCCAGATCTGTTGGACATGCTCCACTTAAAGAAATCCCAGTCCCTCCGAGCTACACTCTCTAGGGACCTAAACCTTGCCACCACAATAAACAGAACATGCTGGAGGGATAGATTCCTGTCCCAGAGACTTCCCATACTCTGGAACAAACTACCTATCTATGTCAAACAGAGCTCCTCATTAGCACTCTTCAAGATCAATCTTGATGATTGGACGGGAAATAGGAAATTCACCCTGGGGATCACTTTTATGGTTCTGCTTGACAGGGGCACAGGAAAATAATTTCCTTCAGTGGCGAAAGCCAGGGTACCTTTTTGGTTAGGCTTATATAGACCCGAGGGCCAATAGCCTAGTACCTACCTATGAACCTATGAACCTATGAACAATTGATAAGACAAAAAAATATTCAAATCATAACTAGCTACAGGCCTCCAACTCTGACTCAAGATGCTCATTCCACCTGTCTGGACCTCTTCGAATCTATCAAGATTCAACCCTTTACCCTGATCCTGGGTGACTTTAACTATCCTACCATAAATTGTTAGAAATACTCATGCCAAAACACAAATGCCCTGAGATTCCTTGATTTTGTCAATGAAAATGCCTTGAACCAGTTCGTTGACACCCCCACAAGAGGTGAAAATATCTTGGACTTGGTATTAACCAACATAAGTAACCACTGCAGCATCCCTACAGTGTCATCATCCCCAGTAAGATCTGACCACAAAGCAGTCACTTTTGAAGTCAGTATCTCCCCCGACCACTCCCCCCCCCCCCCAGCTAGGGTCAAAGAAAAAAACTTCTCCAAAGCTGATTACAACCTCCTGAGGGAAGGTATAAACAGCTTCATAGCCCCCTTCCTCTCCACAGAATCTGGCACTTATGTCTAAACTTGCACCAAAGTACTATATGAGCATTTATATAGCGGCATGGAATCAGGAATACCAGACAGGACAAAATCCTCCTCCTCCAGGAAGAGTAAACTTGTCTAGTGGACAGCTACAATAAATAAACGATATAATAAAAGGAAAAAATGCTGCCCAAGGCCAAGAAGGAGCAGGTGTCTAATTGGAAGCAATCTGTCCTTATCCTGAACAAGCAAATAAGAGCACTAATGAAATTCTCCAAAGCAAACTGTGAGTCCAAACTGGCCACTTCTACTAAAGACAACCATAAGGCTTTCTTCACATATGTCAGCAATCTCAAGGAAAGCAGTCAGATCTCTTCAGAACTGGTGGTCAAGGACACCACATACACAAACCCTGTAGATATAGCCAACCTGCTGGCAGACAAGTTCAGTGAAAACTTCACTCTGTCCCCCCATCAGTAAAACAGGATATCCCCAGTACCTGCCCCCTCCCCTTATCTCTAGGGGGCAAGTCATCGCTGCCCTCTCAAAGGTAAAAAATACAGCCTCCATGGGACCCAATAACATCTAGGCTGCATCCTACATGAACTCAGGCAGGAACTTGTAGCACTATTAGGCACCCTATTCAACCAAAGCCTGAGTACAGGCTTCGTCCCAGCCAAATGGAGGACAGCTACTGGCATCCCTTTGCAAAAAGGTGGAGCATCCACTGATCCAGGAAATTATAGACCCATCAGTCTAATTAGCCTGATCTGCAAGGCCATGAAGTGGATTATCATGGACCTCATTAACAAGTACGTTGGCAACTTCCAGACACTTGATCCCACACAGTTTGGTTTTGTCAAGGGTAGGCCATGCCTGTTAAATTTGGTCGACTTCTTTGAGGCAGTCACCAAGGCCATAAAAGAGGGGAAGACGGTGCACACTGTCTACCTTGACCTGGCCAAGGCCTTTGATACTATTCTCCACTCAGGCATAATAGATAAACTCTCACAACTAGGCATAAATCCATATGTTACCAGATGGGTAGCAAACTGGCTCACTGATAGAACCCACCTAGTCAAAATAGGGGAAGCCATCTCAAGTAGTAGACCCATAACAAATGCTGTACCCCAGGGATCAGTCTTGGGGCCTCTGTAGTTTGGCATATACTTCTCAGAGGTGCAGGCCAAATCTAGTGGGCTATGGCTGACCAACTTTGCAGATGACTGCAAGCTGGGTGCTGTCATCAGCCATTGTCCAAGAGGGTCTCACCCAAACAAATGACTGGTGCCAAAAACATAGCCTCAAACTGAAAAACACGTCATCATCGCTTTTGGGGAAAATTAAGTCCCCACAAACTATCATGTTAATAATAAGGCACGCAATCAGTTGTGAGGGACTTGGAAGCCCAGGTTGATAGCAAACTGACTTTTGACCACCATATTGCCTCCATTGTACTGAAAGCTTTATACATGGCCCACCTCATTAGTAAGGTTCATAGGTTCATACTAGGCCAACAGCAGGAGCCTTTACTAGCCTAGCTCATAGAAGTGCCTTGGCATCATGTCGCCATTAGTTCCCAGTGCCTCTATCAAGTACAGCCACTGGAGTGATCCCCAGGGTGAACTTTCTATTTCCCATCCACTTATCAAGATTTCTCTTGAAAAGGGCCAGTGAGGTGCTCTGCTTGACATGTATGGGAAGTCTTTTCCAGACCATGGGCAGTCTCTGGGTTATGAACCAGTCCCTACAACATGTTCTGTTGATTGTGGTAATGAGGTTGAGGTCCCTGGAGCATGTGGTGTGGAGGGATTGGGATTTATTTAGGTGTAACATTTCTAACAGGGCTGAGTCAGATATGGCTTTGTAAGTCAAGCAGAGATCGCCTCTTAATAGATGATATGAGATAGAGGAAAGTTGGTGGGTTTTTTTGAGTCTGTCCATGTAGGGCATGTGTTTAAGGCCTAGGATCCTCTTCATGAAGTACTTTTGTGGCCTTTCCAGCTGTTTCATGTGTTTAGTGAGGTACATGCCAAATGGGGCATTATACTCGATGACTGGTCTAATGAGGGAAGAGTAGAGAGAGATGATTACCTCTTTCTTCCAGGATGCAAAACCCTTGGTAATGAGATGTGCCACATAGAAGGACGTTCTGACCACAGTGGCAATGTGGTGGTCGAAGGAGAGGTTGCTGTCAACCTGTGTCCCCAGATACCTTATAACGCCTTCAGTGTTTAGTGGGCTACCATTGATGTGGTAATTAGTGGGAACTGAGTTTTTCCCAAAGGGAATGATGATGCATCTTTTGGTACTAAGCTTAAGGCCATGGTTTCGACACCAATCGTTGGTCTCAGTGAGGCCTTTCTGTAGGATGTCTACGTCACTTGGGGAGTTAATAATGGCTCCCAGCTTGCAATCCTCAGTGAACTTGATCAGTCAGAGTTCCTCTGTGTCAGTCTGGACTTCTAAGAAGTAGATGCCAAACAGGAAATGACCCAGGACTGATCCCTGTGGGACTCCACTCGTGCCTGGTTGGCAGTCTAACTTGGAGTCTGCTACTTTCTTACAATGGGTTCTATCTGTGAGCCAATTTGCAACCTACCTAGTGATAAAGGGGTTGATGTCTAGTTTGGTGAGTCTATCAATAATTCCTGAGTGGGGAATGGTATCAAAGGCCTTGGCCAGATCAAACTAGGCTGTATGAACTGCCTTGCCCTCATCCACAGCTCTGGTGACTGACTCAAAGAAGTCAACCAGGTTGAGCAGGCATGATCTACCCTTCACAACACCAAATTGCATGGGATCCAGAGTTTGGAGATTCCCTATATCCTTGTTAATTAGGTCCATGATGATGTGCTCCATAGCCTTACATATCAGACTGGTCAGGCTAATGGGGCGATAATTCCCAGGGCCTGTAGTCGAACCATTCTGTAGGAACAAAGTCTGAGGTGAGGCTGTGATTGAACAGGGCACATGGGTGTGGTGCCAGTTCACTTTGTAGTTCATGTAGAATATAGCCAGAGATATTGTCGGGTCCCATGGAAGCTGTATTCTTGGCCTTGGACGATGCAGCTTTAACCTGTGCTGCAATAATGCTGGGTGCCTGGCATTCTTCTGGTATTGTGATTGATCCTTTGGGGGGGGGGGGTAAAGTTGGCACTGAATCTGTCGGCCAGTATGTTGGCAATATCTGTTGGCTCAGTATAGGAGGTACCATTGTGCAGTAACTCAGAGCAAATCAGGGTATTGCTGTGGAGATTCTTGAAATAACTGTAGAAGGCTTTGTGGTTGTTTTTAGTGTCTGCTGCAATTCTGCCTTCATAGCTAGCTTTAGAGGTTTTGATGAGGGATCTCACCTTTTTGTTGAAGCTAATAAGGGAGTTTTTCCTGTCTTGGGACTTCACCTTTTTCTGCAACAGTTTGTTCCTTCTGTTGTAGAGTTTGTTAATGGCAGGGGACCACCAGATTGGCTTCCGTTTTTTGGAGAGCATCTTGGTTCTTTTGGGTATGGCTAGTTCATTGCATTTATGTACATATTCATACAGTGCATTGGTGTATGATTCGGTGATCATGCACCTATTTTCCATTTGCATGGGTGCTGTGAAGTTAGCCACCTCTGTTTTTAGAAGCCCAAAGTCAGCTTTACAGAAGTTTTTCATGGTGGTTACCTTTGCTGGTGGTGTGGGTGAGATGTAGATTTCCATGGTAATTAGTTTGTGGTCAGATCTAACCAGGGAGGAATTGACTATTGGTGTTGAGCAATGGCTGCCCATGTCATTAATAGCCAGGTCAAGGATGTTGCTTCCTCTAGTGTGGGTAAGAATGAGCTGGTCCACTGCATTGGAATTAATGAATTCCAGGAAGCACTGGGCAAGTGTATTTGTGCATGAGTAGTTTTCCCAGTTGATGGATGGGTAGTTGAAGTTACCCAGTATGAGAGTGTTGGGTTGGACCCTAATAGTTTCCAGGGTGCTTAGGAATGTGGATTGAAAGTCTTGGGACATGGTTGGGGACCTATAGCAGGCTATGACCTGAATCTCTGTCTTACCCACTGTTAGTTGTACCTGAAGTATCTCTGATGCATTATGCTGGGCTACTAGTCCTTAGGTGTGCATATCCTTTATGAATATGGAGACGCCACCACCTTTGGAGCTTCAGTCCATGTTCTGGGGCCAAAAAGTGTGGAATGAGTTATAGCCTGATAGTGCAGGGGTGCTTTCTGCTGCTTTAAACCAGGTATCCATTACAGCACAAAGTCAATGCTCTCCATTTTTAGGGGTGTTTCGATTGAGTGCATCTTGCAATTTAGCATTCTAGCATTGAGCAGCATGACCCTCAGACTGCATTTATTTATAGCGGTTATGGTGATAATTTGGTCTTTGGAACACCACCTAAAAAAGGCACTATAGGGGTGGCAAGAGCCTTAGCCAGTATCCGGAAACCTAGGGGTGACAGCTGCAGGCAATCTCTGGCAAAGCATCAAGGTCTGTCAGTCATGTCATCCCAAGCAGATAGATACTGGATCCCCTTAGAATGACACCAGAAACTTAGCCAATTGTTGAAGTCAATCATTTTCTGCTTGTACTGCAGTATCATTCTGGGCGACGGTAGGATGCTGCTCAGGGCTAGGGTCATACCTGCCTCGGCCACATAATCAGAGAGCTTCTACATGTCTCTTTTCATGTAGTCCAGGGAGGTGCCTCAAGTCATTCACACCCACAAGGACAATGACAGAGTCATACTTGTACTTGTGGTGGATTGACACCTGAGTGCGTGTGTTATGTGTCGGATCCTGGCACCTGACAGCTGACTGTTACCTTCTCCTTATTCATTCTAGTGAGTGGGACATCAGTGTGCTTCACTACTGTCATCCAGGGACAAGGTGGTTATAACATCCCTGTATTCTTCCCTTATAAGACCACTTATTGAATACAATGCCCCTTTCAATGTGTACCTCACAAAACACATGCAGCAGCTGGAGAGACCACAGAGATTCCTCACCCAAAGAATCCAGGGCCTCAAACATCTACCCTACACAGATAGGCTAAAAGCCCTGTCCCTCTCCTCAGTCTCCTACAGACTCCTCAGAGGTGACCTCTGTCTGGCATACAAAGCAATCTCAGACCCCGGCTTAATGGGACTGCTGCATATCTGCAAGTCAAGCTCCACTCGAGTAACCCACACACGAGACCTCAACCTGGTCTGTGACATCAATAGGACTTGTTGGTGGGACAGATGTGTGTCCTGGTGACTCCCCCTTTTGTGGAATAGACTTGTAAGGGCCTCAGGGCCAATAGCCTAGTAACTTTCTATGATCCTAATTATGATGTTTTGTGCTTTTTATGTGTATATTAGTTTTCTATGTTATCAAAAAAGTTGATCTGATGAACTCCAGTTGGTGGACAAAACTACTTATCATAACTAAAGCTGAGTTATTCTGGTGACTATTTATTTATTGATGTTTGTTTACTGGAAACGTCTGACTGGGCACAGATGCTCCTTTTTAGCAGAGGCCTGAGGAGCAAAGCTCAAAGGTACTATATTTAATAGACTCAGTATTTACAATAACAAATGTTATAATGTATTTTGAGTGATTACATAGCATAATAGTCAGTACAATAAAATTTGTATTGATATTTACAATCATTAAATTGACAAGTCTTGTACTGAGATTTTACAGATAAGAAGAGTAGCGTATAACATAGGTAGGAGTAATTTAAGAAATCCAATAGAGTGAAGTATTAGAAGAGATGAGAAAGTCTGAGTGTTATCAGAGAAGTAGTGATGAAATAGTAATTTGGTTATGCTAATTAGAAGTAGGTATAGTAGTTTAAGAAGTACAGTAAAGTGAGGTATTAGAAGGGGATAAGCAGGTTAAGTGATTTAGTGCTTTAAAGGGAGGTATAAGAAAGGTGATGAAGGGTGCTAGAGAGCTATGTCCTAGATAAGGTGCAGGGACAAAGCCAGGAGACAGAGAGGAAATCTTTCAGTAATGATTTGAAAAGATGAATGTGTGCAATGCACCTGATTGATATAGTAATTTTATTCTGAGTTTTAGTTACACTATTGGAATATAGACTGACCCTCTGCATCCCTTTGTGGTTTGTAGATCATAAGCAGTTGTTTATTATTTGACCAAAGTGAACGATCTGGAAGATAGTATTGGAGTAGGGATCTAATTGCTGTACAGACAGATGGGCTACCAATGATTTTATGGGTTAAGTTGAGCCAAGCACAGGAAAGGTGATGAGGAAGCTCAAGCCAGTTAAGTGTTTTTAGGGTTAAACAGTGATGGGTACGGTAAGGTTTATTGCAAGTGAATCTGGCAACTTTGTTATAGCACTGTTCAATTAGAACTAAGTGAGGCTTGTAGGTTGGTCATGATAGCAGCTCCATATAGGAGAGACGGTAAGTGGTAGCTTGAGTTACCTTGGCAGAGTCTGTAAGAACTTTCTTTACTCTATGTAGGGTGCCTAGTTTTGATGTGTTTTCTTGATGCTGTTGTGGATATGTAAATCAAATTGAAGATTGTCACTGATTGTCATGCCAAATAGTTTTATATGCAGGGATAATGTCAGTCATGATATTATTTATTTAAGGAAGACATTTTAAAGTAGTTTTTTTCACGGAAATAGGATTTTGGAAAAAAGTGAAGTAGTTTAGTTTATTTGGGGGGATAAACAGAGTTAAAAGCTTCTTGAATAATTCTCTGAAGATGTGTTAGGTTGTCAGAAATGCATATTAAGGTAGAATTATCAGTGTGTTGTAAGAGGGATGCTTGCTGAGAGGATTTATGTAAATTGTTAGTGAATATATTAAAGAGTAGAGGGCCAAGAATGGAACCTGTGGCACAACAGTATTGACAGGAAGAATGGGGAAGAAAGTGGAGAGCCATTTAGCAGACTTGTATCTGTTGGTTAAGCAATTGTTAAACCATAGTAGTGTGTGTTGTGATAGTCCAAGGGAAGACAGTAGAAGAATTTCTGGTGAGAGACTAGATCAAAAGCTTTAGAGAGATCAAAGAATACAGAAGAAACAAGTTTGCCTTTGTCTCTGCCTTTGTTAATAGTATCTATGAAAGTTAATAAGGCCATGGTAGTGCTATGGGCGGGTCTAAAACCATGCTGTGTGGGGGTCAGGAGCTTTTCTTGAAGAATATGTTGAAAACGTTGCTTGTGAATGCAGTTCTTCAGAATTTTTGACAAAGGGGATAATATGGCGATAGGTCTAAATTTGGTTATATCATATGAGGTTCCTCCTTTATGAAGGGGGATGATAAAGAAATTTTTTCCATACAGAAGGAATGTATAATTTTTTGATAGATCTGTTAATTAGAAGAGACATAGTACAGCCTATGGAGCTGGCAGCCATCTTGAGATATTCTGCTGGGAGATTATTTACTGAAGGAGAACAAGGTTTCAGTTTAAGAAGTAGTCATTTGATGTAGGAGGTTGGGATGGGTTTTAGGGTGAAATAGGGGGTGTTTGCTCTCTGAAGAGATGGCATGTCAGAATTGTTTGGAGAAAAAATCTTTAGTAAGGGCATTAATGCTTTCTATAAAACATGTGTTAAACTGAGCAGCAATTTTGGAGGGAGTGTTATTTGGGACTAAGACTACAGACTAAGCCTGTTTAAGATGGTTTCTACAGTACCTTCATCATCTGAAGTGTTATACTGTTTATTACTGTTATGTAATATTGTAATGTTTAAGTGTTTTTTATTTTTCATTTTTCACAAATAACAGGGAAGTGAAGTCAGTCCTCCACCTTAATGTTGGCAAAAGCTAACTCCTCACATCTCTGTTTTGTTTTTTGTACTTTCAAGTTATTTCAGACAGCTACTGCCCTGCTCTCAGAAATAAAAATGACCTGTTCACAAATCATCATACATGCTTTCTACCTCTGGCACCTTAAAACCAAACAGGCTTCACTTTACTATCTCCCTCTGAGAAACTTCATTCTCAAAACTAACCCTGCTTCTTGGAATAGTCTGCCTGATGACATTATAGCCTTGTCTAATCTCTTATTGTTTAAGAAAATGTTAAAAGAATATCTTTTGCAATGAATACAAATGCAAATGCTTCAAAGGTAATAGATAATTGCCTTACTATCTACTTGCCATTTATTCTACTATTACTTTCAATAATTTGTTATTCTAGTCTACATAAATCAGTGCATTGAATATTCCAGCACCTACATAGTACATTACTATATAGTCAGCATATATGGAACTTATTTCTATCTTACATTTAATTACTCTTTTTGTATATATCTGCATACATCTAGCAACATTTCCATGTACACTTCTAAACTGTATATAATTGTTACTAGATTCCTATGCACACTTGTACGTCTGCTGTTTATCGTATTTTTTTTCAGGGGCTAGTGTGTTGCTGTATGCCATGTTCAACACCATTCACATGGCCATCTCTCTTCTAACTCCAGTCAGGAATCCCACTGTGGAATTTTGAGGGTATGGTTTAAGTCCCATTGCAACACATCCTTCAGTGCAAGCGTGAGGCAGCCTGGCACGTATGTTCATGCATACAGGGTGCATGTACTGTACATTCCCGGGGAACAGCCTAGCTTTCCTGCTCACAATGCACACAATCTTATGTGCTAGCTGAGGATCATGCTATTGACATTCCTTGGAAGAGATACCCCTAAAGGCAAGGATGTGTGCACAAACTCACTGAGAGCTCCCTGGACCTGTCACACAGAAACATACACAGAATGGCAACATCTACAAGGGCTGTTTCTATTTACACTTAAGCTGGCCAACCCTCACCCAGCTCTGCAAAACTTCCCCACAATGGAGAAACCACCACCCCTTCCCCACCCCACCCCACATGCACAGTCTTTCAAGCTTGCATAACTCACCAAACAAGAATACATGCACATGTGCACACACACACACACGCACACACACACACACACACACACACACACACACACACACACACACACACACACACACACACACATATACACACACACACACACATATCCATATCATTAGCACCCTCCCATGTGCCTGTTCCTAACTACTGTCACTGTGACCCTACCAACTTATGCGTATGATGACAACTGTGCCCTGCCTCAGTACTCAGTTACTGGGGCAGCTTTTTCTAATGCACAGTGTAGGCAGTCAGTGCATTGTATGGCATAGCCAGGTTGCTGTACTGCATGCATCATTGCTACACTTTACTATGTGCAATTTGACTCACAGTTGCGAATCAGATGCTGATGTCATACAACTCCTGCCTCTGCCTCTCATGGTTACCCTTGCAGCCAGATAGTCTGCAAACTCTTCAGCAGACCCCTCCACCACTGATGGCTTAGGTAAATCCTCTCCTCCAATGGCAATATTCTACTGTGTCTCTTTGTATATGAACATACTGTGTAATGTTGCACACATGGCAAATATCTTTTCCTGCAGGCTTCCAGAGGGTACTGCAGGGTGCTACCAGAGGTCCTAAGCAGCAGAAACAAGCCTTCATTACTCTGAGCATACATTTGACAATGGTATGAGTCTGTGATGGTACAGAGTTGTTTGCATTCCCTGCCATGTTCTGTGGATTTCATATGTCTGTCATTAGCTGTGGCTCCAGAGTAAATCTATCATTACAAATTAGATGTTCCTGAAGGAAGACATCCCTCACAGATTACTGATATAAGTCACATATAATGTAGACGTGGGAACTGTGGGCACTACCTGGATGGTGCACTGACACATTGTACATTATACACTGCACACCACAGACCACCTGGCAATTGACAGTGTGAAATCCTTTATAATTGATCTACTATTGTACCTGTGTCCCTGGTGGGGTCTTGATGACAACATGGTTGCAGTCAATGGTACCATGTATCGCCAAGAAATGGGCTATATCATAAAATGCTTGCATGGTGTTGTTTCTCTCCTTTCCTCTGCAAGATATATAACCCACATATGCACCTCCATGTGCTGTAGCATGGCATTATAATACTAGTGTAATATCCACGAGGCAGATGTCTGGGATACACCCATCATGTCATCTGCCGTTGGTCACTAGAAGGTCCTGTAGCAAGGAGTGTCAGTGCTACACATAACCTGGTGTCCACAGGGATGAATATTTCATGCATCCAATGAGGCTGCATGTAAGGGTGGTGAATGTATACCACATCATCTATAGTGTCTCTGTCCACACTGTAGTGGTCCATTATTTTTGTGTCATGGAGAGGATGGAATTTTAGGCACAGTCAGGTCCTTTTGCAGGAGAGGACATTTGGCCCTGGCTGAAAGGACAGCCTCAGACATATGCATTTCTGTTAATTTTACTGATATGCTGAGCCTCTTAGCACACTCTCTTTGTCTCTGTTCACCAGGATTTTATGTCAGACAGTTACATTGGTGGTCATGGCTCACAGTGCAATTTTTATATACATTTCTGAATTGCTCTGCCATGTCATTTACCCTCATTTACATTCACCATTAGTTTCTTTATCATAACACTGCTGATTTCCATCTCACTATTCAGTAATTTGTTTACCGTGCCAGCCACATTATTTTACAACCTTGCATGATTGCACTAAGTACATTTCTGAACTACCCTCCAGCCTGCATGCCACTGTTAATTGCAAATCTTGCCTTATACATTGAACTGTGTGTTTCTAAATCTTGGACACTAAGTACTTATTTACTGAGATTTGCAAACTAGCACAGAACACCAGTCCAAGAGGAACATTTTCAGAATCGGTCCAATAGAAAATAACCTAAAAGCAAATAAAAAAAAATGGAAAATCAATACAAAACAAAATACTATTAAAGTAGAACAGCACATCTATAAGAAGAGAATAATAAGACATTACAAGTGTATATATTAATGTATGTATTTATACCTATAAAAGAATAATAAAACAATGGTATAATTGCTAGTCCAAATTTCCAGCAAATTAATTAAAATAAAATAATCCCAATATACATTTAATATCCCTTCCTGTTTTGTCATAGTTCCCGTATTTAACATTACCTTCTCTTAATATACATCATATTAGGAATAGTAGAGTTTTTTCTAAAATCAGACATATTCCTAGTACAATACAAAACAAAATGTTTTGACAAGTCTCTTTCATATTATTACATCACTTTTTTAAGTATAACCATTCAGCTGCCACATTCTACTTTATATGTTCTATTAAGAGCAACTTATCATAAGATAAAAGGCATAAGAAACCCCAAAGAGCATATGTTTTCTCATTCTGTTTTACTCTGTAAACTGGTCTCCTACTCATTACGTGGAAAATTACAGATATTTTCTCATTATACTTCATTCTCTTCAAGTGGATTCCCTTTCATCAAAAAGAAAACTTCTCAGCCTTTCCTCAGTATAACATCTCTTCATTATATCATCACACACTCATTTTATTTCTTTTTGACACACATATTAAATGCAGACTTATAAGTTTTCTGAGATCATTATTTAGCATATTCTCATTCTTCATTTATCCATAATGCAAATCCCAAATAACTCCCATATTTTTCCAGAGTATCTTGCTAAAAAAAAAATCAAATTCAGACGCTGATAATTCTTTCTAAATTTAAAATATGATCAATGATCAAAAGTGAACAACAAGGTTTCTCATATTGCCTAACCATTCCTCAAAGATCTAGCTACAGAGAATTCCTCTCTTAACCCGGTTTAAATTACACAAACACGTCCTGGAAATATTTCCACAATTTTATTTCTAGTTTGAAAGGGTAGACATACTTTTTTCATTTTTACAATGTTTGATCCCATCTGCTTGCCACCCATCAAATCTCTTGATCTACCAACCAATTTTTCCCTTAAACAGGCTAGCCATCGGGGTGATTTGACTGAAGATTTTTTTTCTCTCTCTCTCTCTCTCTCTCTCTCTTCTCTTAACTACAAGGTACTGGAAGGGGGCTTGCAATAGGTTATCCACAGAGAACACTCACTTTCACAAGGGGACACTCTTCCAAGCAGCCCTGCCTTCCCCCCATTCCTCACAGCAGGAGCAGTGGTCTCTCTGATGTCCATCAGAGAGATCACACCACCCTGTATGCCTCCAAGTGAATGCAAAACTCACCCTGTCCCCTGGAGAAGCAAGCAACATGTCCCTTTAGTCCTTCCCCACTGTTTGATTCCTGCAGTGCTGGGACAGCTGACTGAACCCTGGTCACCTCGGTCATAATCAGGGCTCCATCCCTCTACATTATGGAACCAGACTAAAGGATATAAAAACTCACTTAATTATGTATACCTTCTTCTGGAAACATACCAAACCAAACAAGCCCATGCTTTGACAAATCACCTCACCTTATGTAATACAAATTGTCATACATTCACACTCCATCCATGCTTCCTAAACCACTACCCAAGAACTTCAAAATCTGTCTTAAAAAGCATTATGGAACCTGTCATCACTTGAGTGCCATAAGCAAAATAGTTATGCATATTCTTCTCCAAGCCCACCTCTTTTAAATTTGCCTTATGCAAGAAAAGAATAGAATTCATCTCGTCCACTATTAGAAATCAATATAATAGAATCTGCATAAATCATAACTGCAAAAACTGCTTCAGTGTCTCCTAATATTTCCTTGTCCTTTTCCATATCATCCTTACCTTTTATATAGCAAATAATATGACACTAAGATGCCATCCTTTGCTGAAAACATAGCACCTTTGAACTCATGTTGATGAAATCCAGTCACAATTAGTTGTTTTACAATCATCGATTAGATTTTCTACATCCAGAGCACCATTCAACAATAGCCTCACAGGGGAATTGTTATATAAATCATTACTCAATGCAATAATGAATATAGGTACTCCAGAAAATGTGTATAATTTTATATTGTATGTATTACAAAGTCTGGATGCTATATAAGAGTCTCCATGGATCCTTCCTCGAATTTTAGAGACATGGATCTTGCTTTGTATGAATCAAGGAATGCAGTGTAACTGGTGACTCTTCTAGGATTCAGCAATGCAAGGAGCATATATTTACCTTAATTAGTGTTTAAAGGTAGTAAGTATGTATGTACATGTGTGTGTGTGTGTGTGTGTGTGTGTGTGTGTGTGTGTGTGTGTGTGTGTGTGTGTGTGTGTGTGTGTGTGTGTGTGTGTATTACCCCAGGGTCGAAAATACACAATGTCGATGTCTCTTTGGTCAACAGAAACAAGTCATCGATGTGCATGAGATCAACAATTCCATGAGAAGGGAAATATTCCCATTCACTGGGGATTGTGTAATCTCAGAGTTGGTACATATAATTAGCAGGGAGTGTGGGGGCACAGTTACCAAAATGGGGGTGGTGCAGTAGTGCTTGCTCCACTACAAAAATACTTGCTGTTAATTTAGCCTGCTCTGGAGTAAGCCTAGGAGCATGCACATTGCATGTAGAAGGTCATAGGTTCATAGGTATATATTAGGCTAATGACCACCATGGCCTTTATAAGCCTAGCCATGCAACCCAACCCAAATGAATCCCCATGTAACATGGGCATCTATTTGGAGGGGTTTGTCAGTTAGGAGGTTGCTAAAGTTTTATTTGGTGGAGTAGGTCAGTTAGGGAATATTTACTGCCAGCCTCTGTCTATCAGAGACATAGGGGATAGACTGGGAGTGAATTTTCAAATTCCAATTCAGTTTTCAAGGTTACATTTGAATAGGGTTAGGAATGGACTCTGCTTCACATGGAAGGGGAGGCTATTCCAGAGTGTGGAGATCTTTTGTGACACATATCCATCTAACCAGCATGTTCTGTTTATGTCACAAGCAAAGGTCTAGTTCTTCTGGTACTGTTTGTTTTGCAGATATGCAAAAAGTCCATCAATAGTGGATCTGAGGATGCCTTATATGTCAGGAATAGATTGCCTCTCAAAAACCTGTAGGAGATTGAGCACTGAGACAGATCTTTTAGGTGATCTGTATAGGACAATGTGTTAAAACTCTGGATTCTCTTGGTGAGGAACCCCTATGGGCATTCCAGCTGTTGCATATGCCTGGTAAGGAACATGCCGAAGGAGGCACTGTACTCAATGATGGGTCTAATAAAGGCTGAGTATAGTGGCAGTATAACTTCTTTGGACCTAGATGTCATACCCTTACCTATAAGTCGGGTGACATAGAATAATTTTCTTACTACCTTGGCTACATGTTGATCAAAGGCTAGATTACTGTGTACATATGTTCTCAGATCCCTAACTACTGGGTCAACTCTTAAAGGTGTCTTACTGATGGAGTAATTAACCTGGGTGAACTTTTTTCCCAAAAGGCACTATAATCCACATCTTGGCATTTTTTAATCTGTGGCTGTGGCATCAGTTATTTGCCTCTGTTAGACCCTCTTGCAGGATGTTAGTGTCATGGGGAATCTTTGATAGCTCCCAGTTTTGCAGTCATCTGCAAACTTGGTGAGCCAGACAACCCTGACATTAGCCTTGACCCCCAAGAGGAAGATGCCAAACAGTAACAGGCACAGCACTAAGCCGTGAGGTGTAGTCTCAGCAGTCCTGACTGCTTGGATTCTATCTGTGAGCCAGCTGGCAATCCTGGGGATTTGTACCTATACCAGAGTGGGTTACTGTATCAAACACCTTAGCCAGGTCTTGGTAAGTCGAACACACTATTTTCCCCTCATCCATTCCCTTAGTGACCCTCTCAAAGTAGTCTACCAGGATAAGTAGGCATGACCTTCCTTTGATAAAACTAAACTAGGAGGGGTCTAGTATATGTAAGTTACCAATGTCTTTTTGATCATTTGCATGATAATTAATTCCATGGCTTTGCATATTAGACTAGTCAGACTACTGGGTCTGTTGTTTCTGGGGTCAGTTGATGGTCCATCCTTGTGAAGAGGGATAACCATTGCAATCTTCCACTCACATGGCATGTAGTAGATTTTGAGGCTGTAGTTGAAAAGTGACTCAAGTGGCCCTGATATTTCATATTTTAAACTATATAGGAGGTGACCTTTGATATTATATGGATCCAATGAGGCTGTGTTTTTGGCATTAGTGAGGTTATGCTAATAGGGATTTCATGAGGGGGGCAGGGGAAGAGTGGGGGGTGAAGTTAGAGCTGGACTTGTCAGCCAGCAGATTTGCTATATCCCTCTGATTGGTGAAGGTGGTACTATTTATTGCCAGTTCAGCACACTGCTATATGTTGCCTCTAAAGTTTCAGTCATAGCTGTAGAAGGCCTTGTGGCTGTCTTTAACCTAAGGATATCTTGGTCTCATAAGTGACCTTGTCGCATTTAATTAGTCCTCTTAGTTTCCTTTTTAGTTTAATTAGTGAGCTTTTGCCATTATGAGAGTTGCTCTTTGTGGCCATGACTTTTTTCCTTTTGTTATATACCCTGTTATGATTAGGATTCTAACAGTGTGGTTAGTTTGTTTGGCAAGTACTTCTGGTAGGCACAGCAACCCAGAGGCAGCAATGTACATGGCTGTACACATTTTTTGTGAACAATACTTCATAGATTGCTGTGAACTCAGGGTTCAGAGGGGCATTGCCACTTAATAGGATGTATTTTACTTTAGAATAGTTCCTAACTGTTATGTTTTTCTAAATTTTCCAGGTTGATTTTTATTTTGAAGGAGACAGTTTTGTGATCCAACTTCACGAGTGAGGACGTGACATGGAGTGGGGGTGGGGGTTGGCTGGCAGTAGCCTCCATATTGGTGAGTACTAGGTCCAATATGTTTCAACCTCTAGCTGACATTTATTTACTCAAGGGTATTTGCTAATAAAGTCCAAAAAACATTGTGCCTGCAAGTTGGAGGCAGTATATGTTTTCCAATCTATAGAGAGGGTAATTGAAGTCTCCTGTGAATAGGGAATTTGGCTGGATGGTGAGTACCTCCAGCAGGTCTAGGTAAGAGTTATGGGATTTTTGGGGCATAGATGGTAACCTATAACTTGCTAGGATATGGTAAGGGACTTTATCTATGGTGATTTAAATCTGGATAAACTACAGGGCATCATCCTGTTTAACCAACCTAGAGGTATATTTGTTATTAATGTACATCAAGACACCTCTACCTTTAGTCCTTGTCTGTGCAGCTGGTGGTCTGAATGTGTGTATAGATCAATATGTGTGTACATCTTTAAGAAGCTTTCTAGGGGCTTGCCCTAGTATATAAATACCGAGAACATGCAAGCCTGACTGCCATTTTATAGTAAGCTGTTGAGATGTAAGCATGCTTGTCTGTGTAGTCTGTCAATCAGTTCATTTATATTTTGTACTGCTGCTATCCAGCCTGATGTGTTTCTGTGTAATAAAGCATGTAAACGAACTACCCCGCCTGTTCGTCTTTAATGGGGAAACAAGACAAGTGACATGGTGTCAGTTTGGGATCCAGAAATACAGATTCCAAACTGAGAAGGCCCTCAGTTAAAGGTGAAGGAATATACAAGAGTGGATCATCCCCCACTGCAAGTTTAATTCGCAAAAACAGGTCAGAAACGTATTTCAGGCATCTAAGCTTATTTAAATTATTTCCTATTTACAAAACATAAAACAAAGCACTCAGAATGTTCTAAATGAATTTCTAAGTAAAAGAAATGTCCAAAACTGTGACATATTAAAAAAATAGTTGAATAACTATGGAAAATGTTTGAAATGAATTCCGAATCGCATAAAATGAATAAAATAAAGAAAACTACTGCATTTTTTTTCAAAGTAGCTTATAGCACATACTTTTTTGCATCAATTAAAGCTATTCAAGATATCTGAAGTATACAGAGAGTTTTCATGATTGTGTAGTATTACAGTACAATTATTTCACAAAATACAGCCATTTCAAAGTATATTTCGCAAAGGACAGTATTTTGAAGAGTTTATTGTGCATTTGAATACTATTGCAAGTACTGGCTGTATGTGCATGTTTGTATATAACTACAAGGGCCATTTGCAGTGTGTTTAAGCATACTTTGTTGGCATGGCAGACGGATTTGGAAAACCAGGTCCACTTGTATTTGATAATAATATTGCAGAGAACTGGAGAGTGTTTGAGCAAGAGTATGATATTTTCATACAAGCTGCATTTTCTGATAAAGATGACTGCACAAAGGCATTTATTCTATTTAATTTAGCTGGTTCAGAAGCAAAGGGAGTGTTCATTTGTGTATGCACCTGCTGTATTTGCAGGGGAGGGGGAAACTGCCATATAGTGGTACCAGCTGAGTCAAAGAGATCCCGAGTGCTTAAAATATAAATTTAGAGAAACATGTAACCTCCAAACGAATGTTACAATGTAAAGGCACTTATTTTAAACAAGAGATCAAAAGCCTGGGGAAACTTTTGCAGTATATATAACTGACTTGAGAAACAAGGCTAAAATGTGCATATTTGTTGATTTAAGGGATGAGTTGATGAAAGACAGACTTGTGTGTGGTACTAAAGATAATGCTGTGAGAAAGATTTTGCTTTGTGTCAGTGATGTAACTTTGAATAAGGCCATTGAGATTTGTCAGATATATGAGCTCACAGAAAAGCACACAAATATGCTTACAAATGAGAAATGCATGCTTCCAGTATCTTCTAGTGCACATGTTGATAGTATGCAGCACGTGGTTAAAAGAAACAGGCCCAAGCACATGGTGACACTGTGGTACTCACTGGGAAACCCCATACCTTTCTAGCAAATTCCAGAGTGTGCACAGTCTCGGTGAAGCATAAGAGTGAGTCAGCAAACTCAAAACATATGCCTCTACCCAGTTTCATAGTCAAGTAGTAATTGTGGTGCAAATCATGAGCCCAAAAGAGAAAAGTGCTTACCTTTTCGTCAACAATGCCACAAATGCAGTAAGTAGAATAATTTCAAAAGGTTTTGTAAATCACACAAGGGGCATTTTTCTTTTATTAAAACAGAACACTCAAAGAGACATGTTGATAAATTAGAAAGCTGTGACCCTACTTTTAATGTTGATGGTGTGTCTGTGCTTAATGAAACAGTCAATGCAGTAGACTTTGGGCAAAAAATGAAGTATTTTACACTGTTCAGAAAAATAGAAAACCTATAGAGCTCAAAGTTGACACAGGTTCAAAGTACAATGTTATGTCAGCAGAAACCTTTAGACTATGTACTGGTGAGAAGCTTGATTTGGCAAAGTGTGCGAAGCTTGTTGCTTATGGAGGTGAAGAAATTCAAACCGAAGGCTCAGTAGTGCTTTCATGTTATTCTGCTGGGAACAGCTATGACTTGCAATTTTATGTGGTCAAAAGGCAAGTACAGTCATTATTAGGCCTCAGAGACAGTTTGAAAATGGGACTGATTTCATTTAATAAGGAATTTCACCATGTTAGCTTAAGACACCATTGTTCCAGTTTCACACATTCTATTTTTTCTACCTATGCTGATCTTTTCAAAGACAAACTAGGCAAACTCCCAGTAGTGTATTCAATGAAGTTAGACCCCAAAGTCAGTCCAGTTGTCAGGCCAGCCCAGAATGTTCCAGTAGCTCTGCAGAACTGAGTCAAGGCTGAGCTAGATAAAATGGTGCAGCAAGGTGTAATTTGCCCAGTTGCAGAACCAAGTGAATGGGTATCCTCCATGGTCATAGCTCATAAGAAAAGCTCAGATATCTGAATATGTATCGATCCACAAGATTTGAACAAAGCACTGAAAATACGTCATCATCCAATGTGCATGGTCAAAGAAGTCGCTGCTCTTATATCAAATGCCACTGTTTTTGTCTTAGATGCAAAAAGTTCATTTTGGCAAATTATGCTTGACCGAAAATCTTCGTTGCTAACCACTTTCAGTGCTCCTTTTGGCAAGTACAGATTTTTGAGAATGCCATTTGGGATAAATTTGGATAGTGAAGTCTTCCACTGTGCAATGGAGGAAACTTTTTTTCTGGGTATCCGTGTGCTATTATAGTAGATGAAATTCTAGTAGGAGGTAATGGTGAAGCTGAGCATGACAGAAACCTCAAGAAAGTTCTGGAAAGAGCACGTGAAGTGAATCTTAAGCCGAATCCTCAGAAGTGCAAATTCAGGCTACGAGAAGTTACTTATGTTGGTCACTTATTTACCAGTTCAGGCTTGTGACCAGATCCTTCCAAGCAAACAGAAATTCTTGAGATGCCAGCTCCAGACAATGCTCAAGCCCTACAATGTTTTCTTGGCATAGTTAACTACCTAGACAAGTTCATTCCAGACTTGAGCCAACTTTCAACACCACTCAGAGAGTTGACACACAAAGATGTATCTTGGTCATAGTTAGAACAACGCCAGAGACCATTTGATGTCCTGAAACAGAGAATTGCCAGTCTACCAACTCTCAGCTACTATGATGTTCACAAACCAGTTACTCTTTCTTGTGATGCTTCGAAATTTGGTCTTGGTGCAGTCATTCTTCAAGAGAGTAGACCAGTAGCCTATGCATCCAGAACTCTAACACAAACTGAAATCCATTATGCACAGATAGAGAAAGAACACTTGGCAATTGTGTTTGCATATTCAAAGTTTCATGATTATATTTACGGTAGACCTATCCAGACTGAAACAGATCACCAACCTCTAGTAATTATTTTGAGAAAGCCTATGTGTATAGCTCCAGCCAGATTGCAACACATGACGCTCAAATTACAAAAGTATAATTTCAATGTTGTTTAACACAAAAGACAAACTTCTTTATCCTGCTGATACTTTATCCAGATTGCCCAGAAATGCTACCGAACAGCATGAAAATGAGAAACTTGATTTTGAAGTCATGAAAATAAGAAATTTTACTTCCACACATCTTGATGAGCTTAGAAGTCATACAGCCAGATCCAGTACTTCAGAATCTCAAATTCTTTATCAGTCAAGGATGGCCGTCAAAGCAATCTTGCTTACCAGTGGAAGCACAGCCATATTTTCCATACAGAGATGAGATTTTGTTTGAAATGGTATCATCATGAAAGGTCCAAAAGTGATTGTTCCAAAATCCTTACAACAAGAGTATATTACTGTCTTCCATTGTGGCCACCCAGGAACTGATTCTACCAAAAGAAAGGCAAGAGACCTAATAGTTTGGCCTTCTATGTCACAGGATATTGAGAGAGTACTTTCATCTTGTTCTGTAATGTAATAGTACTAAGCCACATCAACAGAAAGAACCACTTCAGCTAAACCAGTTTAGTGAACTACTTTGGTCGACAGTAGTGGCAGACATTTTCGAGTGGAATGGACAACATTGCTTGGTATTAGTAGACTCTTATTCCAATTGGTTTGAGATTGACCTACTTCCTAATCTAGCGTCCAAGACTGTCATTACTAAGATGAAGTATCATTTTGCAGTCCATGGTAGTCCGCACAAAGTTATTTCTAATGGTACACAGTTGACAAGCCATCAGTTCAAAGGATTTGATGAAGAGTGGGATTTTACTCATGTTACAAGTAGCCCTGAGTACCCACAGTCAAATGGTTTGGCAGAACGTGCAGTTCAAACTGCGAAACAATTAGTAGAGAAGGCAAAACAAGACAATAGTGATGTTTTCTTGAATCACTTGAATCTCAGAACTGTTCCTCGTGATAAACATCTTGCTTTATCTGCACACAGACTTCTGCTGTCTAGACAAACCAGAACCACACAACAGATCAGTGAAAGCCAATTTGTTAAAGCGCTTAGCCCAGAAATTAGTCCAGGCTAACTTCCATTCTCTACTAAACTCTCTTTTAATCTCTCCTAAATACTAGCTATATAGGCCACTTTTATATTTCTTACTTGATGAATCAACTGCTAAGTCACCCTAGGCTGGCCTTCTTTTTCACCTCTTCTCTCCTATATTCCTAGCTCAAGTTATTACCTCCTGCTTTCTCTAACCTAAAATATTTTACTTCATTTTTTTCTTTCTGTGCTGAAACCTAACTAAAAATGTTAATTTTACTATTTTGCCATTAGATTTTTCAATTGTAGGATGTTTGTAAAATCCTGTTTCATCTATTGTTATATTTTTGTCTAACTCTTTTGTAATCAATATTATTTGTTGTTTTTGTGGAGCTTTTCTCCCCGGGCCTCCACTGAAAATGGGCCCCAAAGCCCAGTGGACCTCCCCGGTAATCAAACTGAAATAAATAATAAATAAATAAATAAATAAATCCTATTATGATAAGATCAGCAAACCACTCAATCCATTATGAGAAGGGGAGATGGTGAGGATGCAGATGTCCAAAGGTTTTGATCAGATTGGTGTCATGAAAAGTGCATATCCAGAGCCAAGATCATGCATTGTGGAGTCGCAAGGAGCAGAATTTATGCAGAATCAGAAACATTTGATCCCAGTGTCTGACCGTGTATTGCAGTACCATACCTGCAAGAAAGACTCTATATCTCAAGAGTGAGTTATCCAACGTTCCAGTTCCAGATGATGTTACAGTAAATATCCCTGTTCCTGAGAAGAATCCCGAAACTAGTTGTTCACCAATGACTGTCCCTGTTGCTAAATCCAATTCTAATTGCTATATCACTAGATCAGGTCACATTTCCAGACCATGTTCCAGATATACAGCAACTTGGACATAAGGACATGAATGTTGTGTTCATTTTTTATTGTCTATACCATTTCATATTTCTTTTCACATGTCATTGTATTGTGGGTGATTCATTTAAGAGAGAAGATGTAGATCAATATGTGTTTACACCTTTAAGAAGCTTTCTAGGGGCTTGCACAAAAGTATGAATACTGAGCACATGCGAGCCTGACTGCCATTTTGTAGTAAGCTGTTGAGATGTAAACATGCCTGTCTATGTAGTCTGTCAGTTACTCAGTTCATTTATATTTTGTACTTCTGCTATCCATCTTAATGTGTTTCTGTGTAATAAACCATGTAAACGAACTACCCCGCCTGTTCATCTTTAATGGGGAAACAAGACGAGCAACAGTGTGGAAGGCACTGAAGTCTTGCATTGCTGGAGTACTTTCTGTGGCTTTAAACCATGTCTTAGTAACAGCACAGATATGTATATTCTCCAGCGTGAGGAAAGCTTGTAGGGTGTGGAGTTTCTTGTTAAGGCTCCTAGCATTGATCAGTAACACCTTAAGGTTTCTTTTGGTTTTATTTGCTAAGTTGGTAGTTTTGTCAATTTGACATTGTCTAGAAAAGGCTCTAAAGGCGTGGGTAAAGTTTTAGCCAATATCTGAAAGCCCAGGGGGGGCAGGTGTACACCATCCTTAGAAAAGCAACATGGTCTATTAACTATGTAATAAAAAAAGAACGATCCTTCTGCAGTTTCAATGTTTTTATGTTGATATTCTGGAAGTCAACATTTTGCTTGTTCGATCTATAATAATATAATTATATATATATATATATATATATATATATATATATATATATATATATATATATATATTATATATATATACAGGTTCCCTCCTTAAGATCGAGTATATGTTTGGATAACAACTGTTGAGTCGACCGTTTATGATCAGCTAAGCAGGCGGTTGACAGGTGTCCAAGACTGAACAATTCCCAGGGTTGGGGAATATGCCCTTACCCCGTGTTTGTGCCATCTCAGTGTTAGTATATATACATTAGATATATATATATATATATATATATATATATATATATATATATATATATATATATATATATATATATATATATATATATATATATAGATAGATATATATAGATATATATATATATATAGATATAGATATATACATATACACACACACACACACACACACACACAAACACACACACACACACACACACACACACACACACACACACACTCTTAGCAGGGTGTGTATGTGGCCCACCTCATTAAACATAGTGTCCGCAGGGGAGCTTGCCCCCCTTCAAAAAATTATTTTTCACTTTCAGTTTTTAAAGTAAAATTTTACATGTGTCAAGGCTGTTTCTCAACACTATTGCATCAAAGTTTTGCATGTTGACATTGTGTGCATTTGATATATAGTAATACGCCAATATATATATATATATATATATATATATATATATATATATATATATATATATGGGTCTACTTCTAAACACCGACACGATTCCCGACACAAAACTCACCGGCCAAATAACCGACAACACACAAACCCGACACAAACCCGACAACGCAAAACACCGAACACCAAAACACCGACACACGGAAAGTAAACAACACGCGACACTACATAGCATACACACTAGCCCTGACCCAAACCCTAAGGTCCGACACTATCGCACACATCACCTACCTGCACCCTAACCCTAACTCACTTACCCACCCCTAGCCCAAGCTCCGACACTAACGCACACATCACCTACCTGCACCCTAACCCTAACTCACTTACCCACCCCTAGCCCAAGCTCCGACACTAACGCACACATCACCTACCTGCACCCTAACCCTAACTCACTTACCTGATCACTCCTACCTCCGTCACTGTCGCACACTTACCGGGTCGCTATCACACATTACCCTTGTCGGTCTTTCCACTGTCGGCGAATCACCCTGTCGGTATACGTACCTGTCGGTCATCTGGCGTCGGTGATTTCCACGTCGGAGAATCGGCGTTTCGGTCTTTAGAAGGGGACCCATATATATATATATATATATATATATATATATATATATATATATATATATATATATACAGTATATATGCATGTTGGGGGGGGGGGTAAGGCAAGCTGTAAAGTTAGTATGTAAATTCTGTCCTTTTAGCCGAAACATTTGCACAAGGAACAAATGTTTTGAAATAGAATTTGATCTTGAACATAAAGCATACTATTCCAATCTGTGTTTGTGTCTACAGAGGCCTTCACTGTCTTACATGAAAGATCAAAGAGGAATATTTTAGAACTGTCTTGTACAATTTCATAAAGCTTGTAGATAAAGATAGAACTATTTTCAGTTTAACAAGTTTAAACTAGACTATTACTACTTGATGTGATGTCTTTGTGGTCTCAGTGCATATTAGAAATGGAAAAAGACAAGCTTAGGCTGAAGCTGGCTTAAGCTGTTTACAGGACAGTAGCATCCCTTTTAGTTGTCTACTCCTACCTAGGAGGGCTAATGTTGTGCTTCCTGTATTGTAAGTCTTGATTTTGACTGCTAATTACTACATCTGGAATTCTTTCAGATATGTGTAGTAACAATTAAGACACCTTTGTTATAAGGTAGTCTACCAAGTCAGCATCCAAAAATAGTTTCAATCACATAATAATATTATTCCGCTTAAATCCTTTGGGTTCAAACATAGTTGCCGTTCTTGGCTGAGTGATTCCCTGAAGCAATTGATGTCAGCCAGAGACAGATCATGGGAATATCCATCACTTATACCCAGCATCATCAACCGAGAAATGGCTACAAATCATTAGCTAACATAAAATGACATTATTCTCATCTACCCAGGATAATATAAACCTCAGCCAAAACCTTTCGGATGGCATTAACATGCTGCTGCATCAAGTAAGCAAATCACTCTTTCTGCTGCTGTTGACACAGATATTAACGATTCAGAACTATTTCAAAATTCCTTTGAAAAAGATATGCCATATACCAGTCACTCCAGTGTCCATGCCACCTTCTTACTTACCAGATCTGAAAATTGTAACTTTAAACTCACAGAGCTTACCTCGGCGTGGTAAGGAAAATACTGCCTAGAATTAATTCTGCTAGATTTTTTGGCGCATCTCTAATTCCAATCAAGATAATTAGGCCTGTTATCTATTATCTGGCCATCCTCTCAAAAATTATCCTTCACTGTAGCATTCAAGAAGGTATAGTTCCAAAAATCTGGAAAGAAGCGTGCCTTATTCATTACAAAGGGTGGGAACCAAAGTAAAAACAAGCCCATAACTATCATAAACATCTATGCCAAAAATTTTAGAAAAGGTAGTGTACCTGCAATTAAGTGAGCTCTTCAATTCAGCCTCCATTGTTATACAGTCCAAGCACTGGTTCAGAACACTAGGCTGTGTATGTACAACGCTCTTAACTAAGGCAGACTTCATCAAGATACTCTAATAAGTTAGTTGCATCTGTATTTTTTAACTACCTTCAAAGAATGTCAGCGTTCAATTATACACTATAATATTATTATCTGCTTTGCTTGCTATTTTTCTGATACAGCATACAAGCACACCTCTCAACTGTCCAGAATTTTGCAGCATATCCAGAATTTTACCTCATATTTTTGATCTGTTCTTCATAAAATGTGTGGATTTTCTGGCAAATCATTTAGGATTAAAGTCACTAAATAATGAAAGGTATTTGAGTTTCATACTTCATATCCTTCAGAAAAATGCATGCTGAATTCGGGGGCAAAGCATAGATGGCCAACAGAGCATTGAATTTTGAGAGCTCCATAAACTAGTAATAATAATAATAATAATATAGGAAAATGTTATTATTTTCAAGTTTAAAACATCAGAAATCTATAGATAAACTACATAAATATAAATGTTGGTGGAAATATACAACATTTTTCCTGTCAAGTAACATGGAGATATAATGAGTCAGTGAACATGAACAACTCAAGGAATTCTCATCCAGATGCTGCTTTGAAAAAATAACTGCAATTGACATCTACCTTGCAGGAACTATCTTTGAAGATGGGTGGCTTTAAAAATGACTTGGAAAACCTCAAATTAAATTCTCAAAAACAGACTGATACCCTTAAGGAACTATTTACAGCAACACCATACAAAAATAACAAGTATAGAGACTTCTCTAAATGACATTGAAGGGAGACTCAAAGAGGAAGAATTCCAAAAAGAATTTCTGCTTAAACAGAATACATGGTTGCTTAACAAAATAGATGACTTAAAAAACAGGGAAAGGAGAAACAACATAAGGATCTTTGGTCTGCCTGAAAACACTGAAGGAGAAGACATTATTTCATTCTTAACAACCTGGATTCCTGAATTTTTAGACTTGAAAGAGGGACTTTCATTTGGAATTGAAAGGGCGCATAGAGCACTGAGGAAACCTGCTTCTAACTCACCAAATACTCCACCTAGATCCATAGTTATAAAATTTCTTTCATTTCTGGACAAGGAACTAATATTAAAATCTGCTTGGAGAAAATCACCCTTAAAATACAATCAAAGCCTGATAAGGCTTGACAATGATTATTATTCCAGAATACTAGAACAAAGGAAAATATCTGGGCAATAATAAAACTATTGAAACAAAACATTAAAGCATGGCTGGCCTTTCCAGTCGAGATAAAAATACTTTTTGCCAATGAGATGAGAACCTTTAATGACTTAGAAGAAGCTACTATATTCATCACATAGTGTCTATCCCAGAAGAAATGGAATGGATGGCCCCTACTCTTAAAAGAATAAAATAAACAATTCCTTGGATTGATGCTAGAAAGAAGAAACAAAAAACTGATTCCAAGATAGCTGTTCCAAAAAATAACTTTTATAACTACATCTCTCAAAGTATCAACTCATATGGTACATCACTTGTCATCTGTTCTTATTTGAAAACAAAAAGGAAGGTTTCTTAAACAACTGAGAAACAGTAGTGATTTATTCAGAATGTTCAAAGAGTCCAGTAATTCTTCACAAACAAAGGTAGGTCAAGAAGGGTTACTATTTACATTATATATAAGCCAAACAAAGCAACATATAATACAAACATAGAAGTTTCTATTCCCCTATTTGAACTCAATGAATACTTATCTTGTTCATTTTTCATTGATTTTATTTATAATAATTTAAGTATTTAATTAACTCATTGAACAAGGTGCCATTCATCAGAGTTCAGACTCAAATGTAACAAATCAACATCATATATAATAGCAGTAACAATAGAGTGTTTTGAAAAAACAAAATGTTGTCATAGAGACTAATGTCTTCTTCAGTTAAAGTATGATTTAGAAATGTCATGTATATCCTGGTTAAATAATAGTGGCAAGCATTTAGTACAAATGTCATAATTATTCTGTCTAAATATAGTTAATATCAATTATGACAGGTATCACAGGTATGAGTGCTGTTTGATCAATCCTGATATAGTGTGTGTGGATGCAGCTGTGTCCGGCAGCTAGTACAAATGTCATTATTATTCTGTCTAAACATAGTTAATATCAATTATGGCAGGTATCATAGCTTTGAGTGCTGTTTGATCAATCCTGATATGGTGTGCGTGGATAAAGCCGTGTCTGGCAGCTAGTATAAATGTCATTATTATTCTGTCTAAACATAGTTAATATCAATTATGGCAGGAATCATAGCTTCGTGTGCTGTTTGATTAAGCCTGACATGGTGTGTGTGGATGCAGCTGTGTCTGGCAGCTGTTGTATGTAGCCGTTTTCGTCTCCGGGAAGCTGTGGGTTGTGGCTTGTGATTGAGGTTTACTGATGCTTGTGTATTAGGAATAGACATTTAGTGTTTTAGCCTGGATCCAGGGGAAGGGGGTGGATAAAACTGTGATTAGGGATATTTTGGCAGAGAATAGTTTGTTTATACATCTGCTGAGTGAGAGGTGGGAAGACTGGAAGAATGTGTTATCTCTTGTTGTGGGGGCTTGTTGGGAAGTTTTTTTTTTATCTGTTTGCTCTCCGTTCTTTTCCTGGCTGCTGCTTCATTAAAAGGGAGGGAATGTAGGCTTGAAGTTGCAGTGAAGTGAAGCTTTGCTTCAGGTGCATTGCGAGCCTCTGGTATGCAGTACACAGACACACTAACAGAAACAGATGCTCCCAGGTTGCTATGGTAATGGAGACAGAGTGACAATAATGCTTAATGGCGCTGAGGAGCCTCCAAGACAATTTGCGGCAATTAAGTTTTTGGTTTAAAAAAAAAAAAAAATATATATATATATATATATATATATATATAAAAATAATAAAAGGGCTGTTTTAAACCGCACGTACACATATTGATGGTCTCCCAAAACTTCATTTAGCTCAGTAAGTTGATTCTTGATGAAAATAAATAATAAGCGCAATTTTATATTTAAAATGTATTTTGGTCCAAGCACATTAAGGACTTACATAAGAGTGGAAGTCTGAGTTATTGTGAAAGACTAAGAGCACTTGGTCTTGTGCAGTCGGGTTTGCAGTGGTCTGGGAGGTGAGCCTGCTCATGCATGTTGGACATATGGGGATAGCTGATCCTAGGGGTCTTTGGGGTTGCTGGAAGTGCAAAAGAGTCATCTGATTTCCTTTAAGGAAATATCTGTGGGAATGGAAGGTGTGTTAAGTGGTTCACTAGCAGAGTGGCCACTGAATGGAACAGGCTGGTAAGATGAAATAGGACAAATATTGGTTTGGATATTTTAAGAACAGCCTGGAAACACACCACATGAACTAGCTAATGGCATTCTGGCAAAACTGGATGGGCATTGTTGCCCATGCTTGAATTAATGATATATGTGTATCTAAGGATGGAAATATACTTATAACAAATAAGAAACTAGAAGGGTCTCATAATTTAAAGTCTATGGACTGTATAAACATGCTTGGAAGGAGCTAATAATAAGAATAAGCATTACAGCTTGTGGTCTCTCAAACAACTAAGCAACAGCCAAAAAAAATACACACACAATAGTTATGTAATGTATGATTTTAGTAAAGCTAGACATAAAATATATAATCATCATATAAGATGAAGCAGTCTGCTGAATTTAGATATTAAAGACAGGATTTAATAACATGGGCTTGTGTATAATAACACATTTGTCTTAACTCATCATAAATGACATACACTACATTGAACATCAAGGGGAAGCATGATGATTTTCTTATATAAGTAAATATGCATAACAAGTCATGTAATTGCTTTAACCTGAATTGTAGTTTTTGTAACCCATCTTCACCATGTATAATACCTAAGTGGTTACCAAGGTAACTAATGTTTTATACATGACATCAAACTGACAAAGCTGTTCAAGGGGAAACAATAGAAGTCTGAACTAGGAATGTCACAGAATGTAACAATCACATTCTGAACAAATAGTATTAAATTGTCAATAATCACTCAGTTTAACCTTTGCTGATTATACAAAATAAAATGTTCCCATTTAAATCTAAAAACTTTCAATATATGCCATAAAATGGCAATTTATGAATAAGGAAAGGGAACTTGTAATCATTAATCACAATAAGTGAATTTGTTGTTTTTAACCTATAATTTCACTCATTTTATAATAAGAAATGACAGATATGAAAATCCATATGTGTAGGAAATGAAGGGAAGAGGGATACACTGATAATTAAAATGCACTAACTTTCACCAATGTTCACATAAAACAAACTTGATGCTTTATGTAAGTTAGCAACAAATAAAGTGATTACTTAAATGCTGGCAAACAATGAAATATAACTTCTGATATATCTAATAAAATACATTGTATTATAAACATTAGGTATAAATATTATTACCATCTATTTCTATTAATAAGTTTTAAAAGACTTCATCAATAAGGGTGAATATGTTAAATAACTGTGCTATAATCTTTTACTGAGGTGTTATATATGATACATCCTACTTTACTATGATTGAGTTGCTTGCCATCTATCTTTCATGTAAATATTAATTGCTTATACAATAAGTAGACATTTATATTGTATTAGAATTATGTCTAATCTGCAATAGTACTATATCTGTTCAAAATAATATAAATATTGCTTATTCCTATTACAAATATTCTCCATATGATAATTCAATTTATGGAGCTCAGATGTTCTGGATTGTCAAGGTATGAGTGATAATCTGATTGATTTAGGTTTATCCATCAGATTAGGAATGATTTCCATTCCATGGCTAGTGTGGATCTTAGTTTTGTTAACATTATTAATTTAAAATTGTTATTTCACAAAAACATTTTTAGTATGCCTGACCAAAACATTACTTTATTGGTAAACACTCAAAGTATAAAACTGATCATTTCCTTTAAAAGCTCAAACATATACTTTACAATTATCAGAGGAAAATGTTTAATAGTCACAATAAAACAAAAAATACATAGTCAAAATAACCTAAGCTGGATTTAACTTTATTATCTTTAAATACCAATGGCTTAAACAATCCTAGCAAGAGATCAAATCTACTGAAATATGTAAAACTGAACAAAGCACAAATTGTCTTCCTTCAAGAAACTCATTTCAAAACAAATGACAATTACAAATGGAATCCTAAGGAATATATGATATTGGCGCAATCCACTTATAAGAAAAAGACAAAAGGGGTAACAATTTTATGGAAAACAAATGTGATTAACACAGAAATAATTTATAAGTATAAAGATAAAGAAGGCTTTATGGCATTAGTAATAGTTAAATATAATAACAGAATATGGACCCTAGCCAACCTATACTGGTTCCCAGGCATTGGAACAGGAACTGTTAAAAAAACACTTGGATTTAATTTTCAATAATTATAAAGGCAACTTAATATTAGGAGGAGATTTTAACTGTATATTTGATATTTCTGAAACTATAAATAAAAGACTGCTGCGTACATCTGCTGTATCAAAAGCTTTAAACAAGTGGGTAGAATCATTTCATCTTGTAGATACTTTCAAATTTAAAGAAGATAAATCTTTGTTGTTTTCCCATCAAGATCACAGATTTGGTACCCAAACTAGAATAGATAAAATATTTGCTGCCCATGACTTACACTCTAAAATCATTCATTTCTCAATCACTCCCTGCCCCTTTTCAGACCACAATTCATTGATACTAAAACTTCAAAATGGGTACAAAGTATTAATCTTTAACTCCAGAATTCCAGCATATATAACTAAAATGAAAGAGTTCAAACTCTGGTTATTATCTGAATTACAGTTCTTCTTAGATATTAATTACAGCACAGAGATAAATAAAATAATGATATGGGACTCATTAAAAGCTTACATATATGGTAAAACCCTAACTTGGTATAAAAAAATCAGAGAATAAATATTGCTTATTCTATTAGATCTGCAATCCAAACTTTAGTCAGTAAAAGCTGAAAAAAATAAAAATCATTTGGAGATGAAAAAGAAAGTAAAAGTATTAAGCAATAAATACAATGAAATTCTAACACATAAACTAGTTTAGCTTTAGAAAAACTAAAAATGAATACACTGGCCACTTCTCCCAAATATCTACACAATTTATCCACAAGACTCAAAATACAATCAAAAGCTAATAACATTAAAAGTATCTTCCATGAAAAGAAAGGGAAGAATGTCTCAGGTATAGGTGACATCCTTGATGCCTATAGAAATCACTATATGGAACGTTTCCAAAAATAAAATATACATATCGATCAATTAAATCTAGATGAAAAATGTTCTAATATAAAAAAACAGAAAAATTAAAACTAGATCTGCAGGCACCTATATCCTACAAAGAAATTACAAATACAATAAAAGAGGGTAAAAATAATAAAGCTCCAGGTATAGATGGTATAATTATGTAAATATATAAATGTTTTCCTTCAAAGATACTATCCCTCTTCCATAAAACTATATTAGAAATTCAGTCACAAGCTTTAATACCACCCTCTTGGAGATATTCCTTAATCTCACCAATCCTAAAGGAAAACAAATCCCCAAACCTCTGTACCTTATATAGACCTATATCATTATTAAATAATGACTATGAGATATTTATGACAATATTAACTAACAAAATGAAAATACCACTATCCAAAACAATAAATAATGATCAAATTGGATTTATATATCATAGACACACACATGACAATATTAAAAGGATAATTTCTCTTATAGATTATGTTAAAATAAAGAAACAATCATAATTGGCTTAAATATAGAAAAATCCTTTGACTCCCTAAATTTGGACTATTTATTCAAAATTCTAATGCTATTTGAATTTCCTGCATCCTTTGTTCATCTCCTAAAGAATATATATATATATATATATATATATATATATATATATATATATATATATATATATATACAAATAATTTAGCGTATGTCAGTTAGGTCCTTTTACATCTGAATCTATACATATAACAGAAGGCACTAAACAAAGATGTCCCATGTCACCGATTCTATTTGCTCTGGCTATTGAAATATTAGCAGATTCAATTCATAACAATATAAAAATCAAAGGAATAGATGGTTATGAACAAAACAATTCTAAAGTAATGATATTTGCTGATGACACATTACTAACAGTATCTAATACAAAAGAGATATTAGAAGAATTAGATATATTAATTGACAAATTTCACATGACTTCAGGATTCCATTTCAATAAATCAAAATCAAAATTTTTATTTTTAAATAAAAAAAAGAACTGCAGACTAAGGGTGATCACATCATAGGGAAACAAGAACCTACCTTAAAATATCTAGGAATTGAGGTATGCAAGGATAATAATGAATTAGTCTAAAAAAACTACAATAATATCATCAATACAATTAAAATCTCTCTGGAAAAATGGAACAATATAATATTAACATTTGAAGATAGACTACAGTTAATAAAAATTGTTTTACTGCTCAAGATCCTATATATTGCCTTGGCAATACAACTGTTGCCAGAAAGGAATATACTTAAATTAATAAATTCATGCCTAATAACATTTTTATGGTTTCCCAAAAGAAACAGAATAGCTTTAATACATCATATCAGACCATGGAAACAGGGAGCATTAAACTTTCTTGATATAGAAACATATATAAAAGCATCAATGTCTAAAACAATCTTCAGACTGGATAAGTCCAAATTTATCTGCAAATTGGAAAGAATTGCTAACTGTAATATCAATAAATGAATTTGATTTACAACAAAAATTTCAAATAGATAAAAACAATTTTCCATGGCACATATGTATTAGTATGCAATATAACATAACTAAACCTACTAAAACTTGTATGATTAATTATTACATTGACTCATTTAGGAAAATTATTAATGCAAACATAGATTTAAAAATCTGGTTTGATCTTTTAACACCATTTATAGTCACAAATAACTTTCCACATAAAATATATAGAGAAATTATTAATTCCTGGGAACCGAAAGGATTTATTTGTTGGCTCCAATGTATCAAAGAACTAAAAGTTTTAGATATGCAAGTAATAAAAACAACATACAAAATTCCACAACAGGACTGGCTAACTTTACAGAGTATTCTGTCATATTCACAAGATTTAAGTAGAATAATTAACAATTCTTCAATTAAAGAAATACCTAAATTTACGAAATACATATATGAAATCATATATAATGACTTTGACATGGAAACAGTATTTTAAAATTTTACAAAATATTGATAAACTATAAAACAACACAATTTCATATTGGAAATATATAACAAAAGGACACTCAATACAGTTAACTAAAGATATTAAAACAAATATCTTATTATCGATAAAATATACATCCTTTACACAATACTGGAAAGTTTTTAATTGGAAATGCTTGCATAGAACATTTTTAACCCCAGACAGAATCAGTAAAATTAGTTCTTCCATAAAAGAAATATGTTGGAGATGTGAACAAGTACACAATGCAGATTGGAGCTACATTTTCTTTGAGTGTGTTAAAATTAAGCCATTTTGGAATGGTATTAATAACTTTCTACAAGCTTTATTTAATTAATCATTTTATTTAACTAAAGCTCTTGTATTATTAAATGTGAACAAAGGTCCTCATTTGAATAGGTCAAGCATATATCTAGTATGGACTATACTTGCAATTTCAAGGAAGTGTATAACAAGAATATGGAATACAAACACAATCCAAAGCCATTTATCAACAACCCTTGGGGAAAATTCTTATCATTGATTGACACTATACAATAATTGATCAGACACTCTGATAATGGATTGGACATTCTTATAAAGTAACTGTATACATTAAGATCTGTTATAGTGTCAGGCTAATGTAAATAGTGTACATAGTTATTTAAGAAGTTATGTATAAATACTATGGAATTCATTCAAATGTATTTGAAAAATAAAAAAAATTGAGAAAGAAAATGCATGCTAATTCAAAATATTCTAATTACTTTTTTTAAGTTTTTAAGGCAATATTTAAAGTCTGCCCCCGATTTCTAGTCTTTATTTCTCCATTATTTTGGCTTTGTCCAGAATTCTTTCACTAAGAGGTTGAGAGGTATGCATACAAGGTCAAGTGAAAGTCAACATACTCTATAGAGTATATATTGCCCACAAAGTTACCACCCCCAAGGAACCTATGCTTATCCTTTTCTCTTTCTTTCTTTCTATTAATGGTTTATCCCAGCAAATGTTGTCTTGTCATATGTTTACTATGTTGATGATGTAATCTTATTCTAGAAATCTACATCTTACTCAGCTGCAGACTTCTTCAAAATGGTTTCACATAACCTGAAGCTTGGCTATCAACTTCTCTTAAGTGTTAAAAAAGTTAACTGTTTCTTAACCTAGTTCTAGCTACTATCACTCTACCAAAACTTCTAGCTTGATCTAAATGGCCAGAAACAGGGAAAGCAGCCAGTGCATTGGCAGCATAAAATATCTAGGTATGATTTTGGATAGCCCAATGCTCTTGATATTCATGCAAGTAATAAAATTTACAAATGCAATCAGACTCTGGGATACCTATACAAACTTATGGATTACCTTCTGCCGGATAGAAAACATAAGTTGCCGTTATGTAAATTGCTATGTGTAGATGAAATTTGTACTGGTCTATTGTCTGGCAATACAAAAACATATCTGTGTACAAAGCAGTGTTAAATTTGCTCTGGCTATGTCCCCAAGCACAAACCACTGTGACGTGACCAGAGCATTAAGGGTGAACTGCCTTCATTATATCTCACTTGCACCTTCAAGCAGATGTACTCTGCAAGTATATCCAAAAGACCAAATCGCCTCCAGTGATACTGTCCAGATAGAAGATAGGTCTACATATTGATGTCTGCTGTAGTCAGCATAAACCAGTACAGAGATTCATAACTATATAGCCACATAGCAAATACCTGAAAATATGTGCCAGCTGACCTCAGGTCCGTCAAACATCTACCAAGATTTAAGGTAATAACTTGGTATACTTGCTTTATGCTACCAGTTCAAGTATCAAGATAAGAACGGTCCTACACAGACTCTGTGAATATACCAGTAATATAATATTACAAGTATCTGATGGCTCTGACATAATTTGTGCCTTGCAGACACTTTTGGATTCATTAAAGTCTTAACTGTAGTCTTACTTTTAATACTGACATAACATATTGTTATATTACACTATATTTCTTGTGCAATGCCAGACAAACTCATTTAATGTTAGTGTTAATTTAATTACATTTCTAATAATCTGATCACCTATCATAATTTCAGTCTGGTACATAGTTTGTGTATAGCATATACCTTGTACTTAATAGTTTTACATGATGTAAGCTTCATTTGCCACTTATTTACATTTTCTTACAATATATAAGCTCTGTTTAGCTATACAGTCAAATACATGTTTTCTGTACTATTTCTTACTTTTTATTAAACAAGTACATTCACAGTGCTACTTATTGTCTTTTCTGTGCAAAATACTTTCAAAACGTTATTCTTATAATGTTTCCACCCTAACTATAAAGTTGCTCTTCAGGCCCCTGTTGATAATGGGTCTCAACCAAGATGGACAACCTGGTGAACATTGATTAATTGTTTGATTGATTGATTAATTAACTGATTGAATGTCCAAAACTATGCAAATGTAATTTGCATATGACTGATTAATTGATTGACTGATTGATTAAATGTCTAATAAACATGCAAATCTATTTGCATCCTTCACAGATTGTTTCTAAAAATTGCTGATATATACCATAATGTCTGTATGTACTAATGGGGTGATTTCTAGCAGGTGTTGTTTAGTGGTGATAGTGTGATATGTTTGAGTGTGATCAAGTTGTATCTGCTACTAAAATTATTCTGAGGTGCTTGTGTATTCTTGATACTGATGATGTACTGATCTCTGATGTGGCATTTGTTGTTGAAATTGTTAAAATAGTCTGTGTGGGGGTGGGTGGTACTAATGTAATGAACTTGTTTCTATTACTGATGCTAGTCAATAGTGGGATGTCTTGTACTAACTTGGTGGGCATGTTATCTGTTGCTGATATTATTCAATGACGTTTGTGTGTACTCTTCTGGGAAGCTATACCTGCTGCTGAGGCCAAGTTGTGTTACTGCTATGTACTGATGTGGGAGCCAACAACATCACTTATGCTAGGTACTAACATGAAGAAGTCATATCTGTTAAGATATCACTCTGTAGAGACTGTTTGTGTCAATGATTTTCCTTTATTTATTCTTTGATAACTTGGTTAATGGGCTGATCCACAGAAGACCCATTTAATGCACAGAATGGACCACAGACAGAAAAATAACAATACATAAAGATAGGCAAACAGAAATGCAGTGCAATAACATAGGACAGATTATGAGACTGGGGCCTGAGAAAGCTAATGAGATAACTAAGTGCTACAGCATCAACAGCACGTGACAGTTCATGTGGTATTTATTTTTAACCACTTTTAATAATTTATTTTACTAATTTATTTTGCATTTCTTGATAGGGATATTCTGACTGAATAAGCCCATTTTCAGTGGAGACCTGGGGAGAAAAGTTATAAACCTCAAATGTAAATTATACAAGAAAAGTACAGCTTTGTACCTACCATAAATGTAGATGTTTGAGTGTTCACACTGCTGCAGTCATTACACTTGGGTTATCCTGCCATCAGGTGGTCCTGCAGTCGGCCAGAGTTCCAAAGTCTTGGTCCGGCGTTGGTTGCTGTCGCTTCTTCCCTGACGTCAGTGCGCCAGGGGTATATAAGATGCATCCAACACCATTTTCTTCAGTTTTTCTTGCCCCAGATGTCAGGTGCCCCCAAGAAGGTAGGCAATACGTATTGCTAATAAAAAATATATACATATAAAATAAAAACAATACCTTCAGTTACAAGCAAATACACCAATAAGGTTGTATAGGATAGAAAGGTATAGATAAGTCCAGCTAGATCAGAGGGGATGGAGGGAGGGTAACCTGGACTGCAGCAGTGTGAACACTCGAACATCTACATTTATGGTAGGTACAAAACTGTACTATGTTCATCGTGTTACACTGCTGCAGTCATTACACTTGGGTAGAATCCCAAAGCTAAGGTTGGATGGCTGGTCTATAAAGAGTTAGGATTGGCTATGAGGCCCTGCAGAACTGCAGTGGAAAATCCTGCTTTGGATTTAGAGTAAAGAGGCAAGTGGTAATGCTTGGTAAAGGTGTGCACTGAACTCCAAGTTGCCGCCTCCAAAATTTCCTTTGTAGGTACTCCTCTGAGAAAGGCTGTTGAAGTGGCTGTTGCCCTGGTGGAATGTGGCCTAATGTTATTAGGGACTGATTTTCCATGCTGTGTGTAGCAGTAACGAATACAGTGTCCTATCCATTTGGATATAGTCTGCTTTGAGATAGCCTTGCCCTGTGATCCTGCAGCATATGCTACAAACAGTTGATCAGTTTTCCTGAAAGCTTTTGTTTTGTCCAAGTAGAAGCGTAGCTGCCTATGTATGTCCAAAGAGTGCAGAAGTTTCTCCCCTTTATTCTGGGGGTTTGGATAAAAAGTTGGCAAATGGATGGTTTGGTTAAGAGCCACACTAGATACCACCTTTGGCATAAAGGTAGGGTTTGTCCTTAAAGAAACCCTGTCCTGATGAAAAATTATAAAAGGTTCCACTGCCATTAATGCCTGTAGCTCTGAGACTCTTCGTGCTGAAATTACTGCCAGGAGCAGAGCTGTTTTCCACAATAAAAATTTTAGATCAGCTGTATTGGCTGGCTCAAAAGGTGGCAGGGTCAGTTTTTCCAAAACAAAATTGAGGTCCCATGTTGGTGTTGGTGCTCTCCGGGGTGGTCTTATGTTTTTAGCCCCCCTGAGGTACTGCTTTAGCAAGTGATGAGAGAATAAAGGAGGATCCGTGTTGTAATGTGCTGAAATGGCAGAGGCGTGGATCTTAATTGATGAGAAGGATAGGCCTTTGTCCAGCATCTCAGTTAAGTATTGCAAAATCTGAGGAATGTTTGGGACAAGAGGGTCAAGGTTTTGAGCCTGGTTCCAGGCGCAGAATCTCTTCCATTTTTCTGAGTAAGCTTTCCTGGTGCTAGGCCTCCTGGCCTCCAAAATGACATCCATAACAGTTTTAGAGAGAGGTGTTGCCTGTTTGACTAATGAATCTGCCATGCAGCCAGGTTTAGGGTTTTGAGCTGACCGTGCAGGATCTGATTGTTTTGTTGAGTCAGAAGGTGTGGAATTTGAGGCAAAATCCATGGTGGGCCTTCAGCTAAGTTCTATAAGATTGGGTACCAGTGCTGGCGTGGCCAGTCTGGAGCAATCAGGATCATCTGTGGTTTTTCTTGTCTGGCTTTTAGGAGTACCTTTGAAAGGAGAGGCAGTGGTGGGAAGGCATAAACTTTTAGGCTTTTCTAGCTGAACGAGAGAGCATCCATTTTCCATGCTTGTGTGTGATAAGTCCTTGTGCAGAATTTTTGTAGTTGGCAATTCAGAGGGGAGGCAAAAAGATCTATGTCTAGGCATCCCCATTTTTGTGTTACCATGCTGAAGATTTGTGGATTCAATTTCCATTCGTGAGGGTCCATGATATTTCTGCTTAGATTGTCTGCCAGAGTATTTTTCTTTCCTGGCAGGAATTGTGCTTGCAGATGAACTTGATACGTTAGAGCTGTGTTCCACAAGGTCATGGCTTGCCTGCATAGGGGATAAGAATGAGTGCCCCCTTGCTTGTTTATGAACCACATTACTGTGGTGTTGTCTGTCTTTAATAATAATTGTCCTGGATGCAGAAGGTCCTTGAAAGCTGTTAGGGCATTTTGAACAGCCAACATCTCTTTTTGATTGATGTGAAGATGCATCTGGTCTGTGGTCCACTTTCCCTGAATGCATTTTCCTGCCATGTGTGCTCCCCAGGCGTAATCCAAAGCATCTGTTGTTAGAGTCTGCCTGGCTGTGGGTAGGGTAAAAGGCTGACCCTTATTTAGGTGACATGCCTGAGCCCACCATCGAAACTCCTGTTGTAGGCAGAGAATCATTGGTGTTAAATAAAAACAATGATAACAACACAGGAGGCTCAGATGCAAAAGTTTACTAGTGTACACCAGGAGGCAAAAAAACATACAAGTACAGAGTTTTGTCTGACATGATGCAGGAAGTACACAATTTTATATAGGTTTAACACTCAAGCTGTGCCCACCTTACTGACGTGGTTAGTCACAGGGCACCTATATCACTATGGTCTACAATATTCTATTCATAAGAAAAAGCTGATGTTATACATTTTAAAAGTTTTCCCATGGGAATATTACAGCCTTGCAAAGTTCCTGGTCAGTTATAATGTCTTTCTGTAAATGTTACTCCTTCAAGGTTTCAGGCCTGCTCGAATACAATAGTTAGTTCAGTCTTGTAATACACTTCTTTGTTCTTCTTGCAACATTACTTCAGCAGCTGTGTCTTATCTTGGTAACATTCACAAGGCCAATTATCCCAGAGGAAGGAAGAAGATTTTCAATGCTTTATACATTTAATTTCCTGACCCAGCAGATAATCATTAGTGAAAAACATAAGCTTGCTGAGCTGGCTACTGCCAGGGTCAGAGTTCAAATACACTGCAGCTCCAAAGCTTCAAACAATTACATGTAAAATCATTCTTATTGCCATATTGTAAATAGAATAAAATGCATTATATACTTTTTGCTTTTTAAACTAGCACTTTATACATGTTCAAATACATATTTTTCTAACATTTTCCTCCCTTTTAATACTTTTTATTCTATTCTGAAATATAAACAATGTTATATCGTCCCCTAGCCTTCTCCCTTAAGGACTTTCAACTAGGTAAGTCATTTAGTTTATACTTCGGAAAGAGTTTCACCTGGAATTAATAGTTCCAATTCAATGTCTTGGTACAAAGTTTCAGTTACAGATATATCAACAAAATCTTTGACTAATCTTTTCATGCAGGGGAAACCACAACAGACACATGCTCCCAATAGGAGCAGACCAACACAAATAGCAATCAAAATATTCATTAGGATAGAACCCCAACCACCAAACAGACTCTGGAAAAAGTTCGTCAGTGGGTTTGGGCCTGGTTCAGTCATGGCCGATACCTGCTGTATTACCTCTAGTTGGTCATTAATCTCATGTTGATTGTCTGGTATGAACGCACAGCATTCTTCTTTGATAAGCGCGCACGTACCACCTCTCGCCGCTAGGGTGAAGTCAAGAGCCATTCGATTTTGTAGCACAACAGTTCTCATTGCATTCAGTTCATCAGTCACTAGTTCGAGAGCAGAAAAAGTTGCGTTACTCATTACTTCGAGAAGTTTTGACAGCTTTCTCAACTCCCAGATCGATTTGACTGCTCCATATGCTGGAAGTATTCCAGCCCAGGATATAACACTGTCACTCAAGTCCATATGAGTCAATTTTTCTTTATCTTCCAACCAGCTTCGATTTTTCCCACTGGATTTACAGGTTTTCCGATTGGATCTTCAGGTTTTCGGGCTACATCTCTTACATTTCGTATCTTACCTAGAGGTAATTCTGCAGTATGCCTTATGGCCGGAACCAGATAACCCAAAAAACAACTGCCAGACCAATTCTCAGGTAGCAATTTGTATGCCTTTTTCCCACAAACAAAATAACAGTTTTCTACTTTAGTACTGATGCGGGTTAATTCTGAATGAAACATTTTCTTATCTATAACAGACAATTGTTTATGTAAAACAGGATTTCTCTGCACATCTCTTAATGTTGTTTTCATTAAGCTCAAATATGAATCATAATTTGTGTTACAAACAGTGCCTTTATCTTTAGCCTTAATATAGCATTTATAAGATATAGTTATGTTACAGTTACTCCAACCCACTTGGAGTGTATCATTCTTGTAAAAACATATAATTCCTTTCTGTGTAATGGGCAAATACAATGCAATTTTGTCCTGTGATCTTACAGATCCTGTATCAAAAAGTAAATTTTCCCAAGTCTCATTTATCCCCAAGGGGACAGCGGACATCAACAGTCCTCCATATGCTGTTGGTATAGCAGTACAAACCCAGCAATTTGAAATGTTCATAGTCTCTACATATACACGCTTCATAGCTAGGTATGTGTTAAAGTTTGGATGCCAGTCTATAGACAGTTCATCACGTCTCTCTACTTTCACTTGTGTGGTTACATGTAGGAAAAACCACAACAAAAGGAAGGTCATCACAATCATAGTCAATAAATGCATAGTCAGCAAGATGATTAAACAACATCTTTGGGGTTGATCTGTGTTTTTACTCGTTTTGCTCTTGGCCATCCTGCCTTTGTTGTGTGTCAGTCACAAAATGTTTATCAAGCTGAAAATTCTTTACCGGTTTACAGTGTGTCAGATGGACCCAGGACGACCTCTCAGCAACTTTGACTGCAGTAGGCATTGCCAACAGTACCTGGTACGGTCCTTCCCACTTTGGACTCGCCCAATTCTTCCTCTTCGTGACCTTCAACCACACCCAGGACCCCGGAGTCAGCACTGCTTCCAACGGTCTGGTCTGTCTTTTATCTGAAAAAGAGTTCAACTGCAAAACAGTTTTATTTGTTAACAGTTTCCTCTTATAGCTAGCTAATGAGCTGTCAGCCTCTAGTTCTGCAGGCATGAGCGCTTTCCACTGTGGCACATAATATGCCCTTCCAAATATCACTTCAAAGGGGGTCAAACCCTTTACATTTGGAACTGTTCTCATGCTCAGCAGTGCCAAAGGCAAACAGCAAATCCAATTCTTCTGTGTTTCGTTTACTAACTTCCTCAACTTGCTTTTTAAAATTCCATTGTACCTTTCCACCAGTCCTGCAGACTGTGGGTGGTAAGCACAATGATTCTTCAAGGAGATCCCAAAGAATCTCCCAAGTTGGTGAATCGTCTGATTAACAAAATGTGTCCCATTGTCACTATAGATTCTTTCCGGTATGCCAAATCTAGGAATTATTTCTTTTATTAGGGCCTTTGCCACTGTTGCTGCATCCGGATTTTTAGTTGGAAAAGCTTCTACCCATTTGGAAAATATGTCTATAATTACTAAACAGTATTTTTTCCCTTCACATTTGTTCAGTTCTATGAAATCCATACAGATAGTATGGAACGGGTATGGTGGTATAGGAAAACTCCCTTGCTTGGGTTTGAATGCCCCTTGTGCATGATGTTTGTTACAGATATGACATGCTGCACAAAATTTTTGTGTAAAGTTTGTGAATCCATATGTTTGGAATATTTCATTTACTAACTGTACCATCCCCCCTGTTGAGACATGGCATTGCCCATGGCTCAACAAAGCTGCATATCTAAATAAATTAGACGGCAATATTGGTTTTTTCTCTTTGGAGATATACAGTCCATTTTCGAGGATTGCACCTCGTTTCTCCCATTTCTGTTTCTCTGCTTTCGTAGTTAGTGCCTGCATTGTTTTTAACATTTCTAGATCTAAAATCTCAGAGGGTTGTAATTCCTCGGTTAAAAGTAAAGTTTCTGAGTCTGAGGCTGCTTGCTTTGCAGCTGCATCAGCTTTTGCATTTCCTTTTGAAATTGTATCCTGTTGTTTTGTATGAGCTAAACATTTACAAATAGCTACTTTAGTAGGTAACTGAATGGAATCTAACAAGTTCAAAATATGTTGCGCATGATTAATCGGTTTACCATTAGATGTTATCATTCCCCTATTTTTCCATTGTTGTGCAAAAACATGCACTGTAGAGAAAGCATACTGACTGTCAGTATATATGTTCACACATTTATCTTTCGCTAGAGTGCAAGCCCGTGTTAAGGCTATCAATTCTGCTGCTTGAGCAGACAGGTTATGCTGTAAGGGTTGGGCTTCTAAAATCTCTGTATCTGTGACTACTGCATATCCTACTAGATTTTCCCTGTAGGACCCTTTCTGCATGAGCCATCCACATAAAATGTCACCTCGGCATCATCCAAGGGCATATCAGTGAGGTCTTGTCTGGGCAAAGTTATTTGCTCAATTTCCTGCAGGCAACTGTGCGGTGTGCCATCCACAGGAGTTGGAAGTAACGTTGATGGATTTAATGTTGTACAACGTTCAATTACCATATGAGGTTGGCTCAGCAGTATGGTCATACATGAAAGATGTCTAGCAGGAGATAGATATGCTATTTTTTCTTGCAGTAAAATTATCGCGACTGCATGAGGCACTCTCAATGTGAGAGGGTGGAATAATACCACTGAGGCCGAAGCCTGTACTGCCATTGCAGCTGCGACTACTGCTTGCACACAGTGAGGCAACAATCGTGCCACTGGGTCTAACTGTGATGAATAGTAAGCTATGGGGCATTGCTTATCCCCATGCTGTTGCGCCAAAACTGATGTCATGTATCCCTGTTTACAATCTACGGTCTGAAAAAATCTTTTGTGGTAATTTGGAAGTCCTAAAACTAATGATGAAGCTATCAATTGTTTTAGTCTGCAGAAAGCTGTTTCTGCTTCAGGTGTCCATTGTAATACATCTTGCGCTGCCATTGGTGTTTTATATATTAAATCAGCCAGTGGAGAAGATTCTAAAGCATAGTTTGATATCCAGCTTCGACAAAAATTAGTCGTTCCCAAGAAGGACATCATTTCTTTCTTGGTTGCTGGTTTAGGTGCCTGTAAAATCGCTGTTTTTCTGTCTTCGTCTAATATTCTACCTGCATTGGATATTACATATCCTAGGTATCTAACTTTTTTTTCCAAAGTTGTAACTTACTTTTGTTTTCTTTGTGTCCTTGTGCTGCTAAAAATTTCAATAATGCTATCGTATCCTCCCTGCATTGATGCTGGGTGGGAGCTGCTAGCAAAATGTCATCTACATAAAGTAGAATCGGACTACCTCCTGGTGGGGTAAACCCTGCCAGGTTGCTTGCCATTTCTTGTGCAAATATCGTTGGACTTTCACAATATCCCTGCGGTAGCCGAGTATAGGTATATCTTTTACCCTGAAATGTAAATGCAAACCAATACTGGCTATCAGGATGTATAGGTATTGAAAAGAAAGCATTGCTTATATCTACCACAGTGAAATATTTTTGTTGTGGTTTCAAATCATTCAACAAGGTGTGTGGGTCTGGCACCGTAGGTGCTCTGGGTATTATTGCATTGTTTACAGCTTGTAAATCCTGTACCATCCGCCATTCCCCATTTGCTTTTTTAACAGGAAATAGAGGGGTGTTACATGGTGAATCAAGAGATTCTACCAGTACTCCTTCCTTGAGTAATGCTGCTATTATAGGCTTGATTCATTGCTCTGCATCTTTCCTCAAGGGGTATTGTCTTTTCTGTGGTCTAAATGCTGATTTTGGTGTAATAGTTACTGGTCCTGCTGTTTGAATAAGTCCTACATCTGATTTACCTGTTGACCAAAGAATGTATGGTATGTCACACAAGGCTTTTTCTTCTTCTTCTAATAAGAATGCTAATCAGCTGTCTTCACTAGTTTGTAAGTGTACAGCTGGATGTGTCTGTGTTAGCCAATTCAATTTCTGTTTTTGTATTCCTTGCTCTGATAATTCTAACTCAGTTTGTTTTTCCCATCTTGTTACTTTTTCTCCTAAGTCTGCCCATCTCACATCCTTATTCTTTGTCAAGCTGACATGTGGTAGTCTATTAGATTTGTACAGTGTCATGAATTCCTGAGGTAGTGAACAGCTTACCACACTGTTTCCCTCAGTATCCCAATACAAGGTTCGTAATACTAATCTGTTAGCAGGATTTTTTAATAATTCTTGCTCATATTCTTTATCAGGTCCTGGCATGCTACAGTAGTATAGAGTACAATGTAACAAATGCTGTTGGTCAGTGTCAAGGGAGGGGGCCTTACTGATGGCTACATTCATCAGTTCCTCAGTTACTGCCCCTGGACCAGTCGTAACTAGGTCCTGGCTGTACCAGTAAAAAGTCTCACCCTCCGGTCGCACCACGAACGTATCCATTTGTCTTTGTGCCTCCATACCCTGCATAGTGGGAACCACCACTATGCCAAATATCTGCATAAGATCTCTTCCCAGTAAGTTTACTGGACATTTTGCAGAAACTACAATTTTACTTTTCTGAGTCATACCTGAAACAGGGTCAGTTATTGCTATATCATGGGAGAGTGGCTCCCTATATAGCTGTCCATTTGCTGCTTTCACTAATATATAATCAGGTGATTCGGAATATTCTGGTAACTTGGAGGGGTGTATCAAAGTTCGTGACGCTCCTGAGTCACACAGGAATTTAACTTCCCTCCCTTCCACCAGAAGTGTAACTTCCGGTTTTGTGTCTGCCAGATAGAGCTCCAAGCTCAGTAATGCCAAATCTAAAATTTCACTTTCTTCATCCTCTACATCTGCTTGCACTTCCTCTGTTCCTTCCACTACATTTACATTTGTCCTTTGTTTGTTAGCCTTTCCTGATGATTTTTGACTTTCATCACTATCATATAGTCAGTCCTCATCACCCTTACTTTCTGTAGTCACCTTTTTATTTAGCCTGCAATCCCTTGCTAAATGTCCTTTCTTTCCACACTTAAAGCACTCACCTTTCTTTTTTCTCTCTTCAAAATCTTCTGACCTTTTGTCAGATTGTCTATTTCCCTGGGCATTTTTCTTACCCTTTTTACTTGACTGTACTACAAAGACCTCAGCTCCATCTTCAGCTGTGAAGACTTGTGTCTTCTTTTTCTTTTTACTATTAAAGTGTCTTTCAGCATGTCTAGCATATTCAAGTAAGGCTTGTAGCCTACTTGTTCGATGATCTATCATATGCTTTGTAATAAAGCTACTGATAGGTGCAATGCAACCTTTCAAAAACGCATTTTTCAGTTGCTGTTCATACGAGGTATCATGTGTCTGATTTTCAGGAATAGCCATACCACTATGGTTATTGAAACATTCCAATAATCTACCATAGTACCCATCTACAGTTTCATTCTCTTGTTGTATGCATTGGTTAATGCAAGTCCAATCTGCTCTAGGTTTCCATTTTTCAGAAATTCGGTCTGTAAGACCTTTCACTCTGTTGTCTAGTTCTGTGTCACTATGTGGGAGTGGTTTAAGCTCTGCATTACGAGGATTCCAGGTGCCACAAATCATGTGCCAGTCTGGACCCACAATCTGTCTAACTACCTTTTCTACTTCTTCCCCATTCAAGTGGTAACTTAGTCTCATACCTTGTAAATCTTGTAAAAACTTTGTGTAATTAACTTTTGGATGAGGGATTCCCTCTGTAGCTTTCCGAATATCTTCCGGTGTCCATGGTCTGTACACTAGAAGAGTTGGGTCCTGCCCTTCCTGTCCTGCCTGAGGATTTGGTACCTCGATTAGTGGACAGATTTCTTCCTCATTTTCCTCTAGTGTGTTTCTCCCTATTTGATATAAGTCTGTGTCCCCAAGTGTTTTACGTGTCCGGGACCTAGTTTCAATAGGATCTCTAACAAATGGTTTTAGTGTTCTTGTGACTTCAGGATAACGTGGAGGTGGACCAGCTTGTCCTCCTGCTTCATATCCTGAAAAAAGCATCGGAGGGGGCGGAGGAGGAGGGGCCGTCGCTATTACTGTATTATTATCCTCTTTATCTAAAAATAACGTCTTAGCATTTTTAGTTTTTTGTTCCCTTCGGTTTACTTACTCAATCCACCTGTGTGCCTGAGGAATGCCTAATCGCTGTTGTTTTTTTGCCTGACCTTCTGCATCAGATTTAAGTTGTTTTAAAAGTTTAACTAATAAAATCTTATTTAATTTACCGTCAAATCCGTATTTATTAACCCATTTTGTATAATACCTTACATTATCAGCCCGTTGTAATTGCATATATTTTGCGTCTTCAGTTAGGGGCGGATCTCGCGAGTTTTTAGTGCACTGATTTCCCATTCTAAAAGAAAATGTTACGTAACCCTTTTTACCACGTGGTATTTCTGTTCCTTACACAGTTTATCTAGAATAACTGCCTACCTTATTCTGTTTCCCTGTTCCCTGACAAAATATACAGTAACTTCCTTTTGTCCCTGATCTGTATAACAAATCTTCTGACAATAGTATTTACTGCAACCTAGTCCCTGATCTAAAACAGAAAAAAGGCAAATATCTTCCTACCTGAGCCTCCTGAGTCGACCAGTTCGAGACCGCTCTTCGGCCGCAGATCAGAAAGTGGCCAGCCTCTCAAAACGACAATTCAGTCGGAGGTCTTTGTATTTCAAGAAGAACCGTTTCGGTAGCTTCTCCTGCGCAGTATTCGACCACCGGTACACTCTGATCTGTAGCTGTCTGAGGGCTTCCATTTACCGAAGGACCAAACTGTTAAATAAAAACAATGATAACAACACAGGAGGCTCAGATGCAAAAGTTTACTAGTGTACACCAGGAGGCAAAAAACCATACAAGTACAGAGTTTTGTCTGACATGATGCAGGAAGTACACAATTTTATATAGGTTTAACACTCAAGCTGTGCCCACCTTACTGACGTGGCTAGTCACAGGGCACCTACATCACTATGGTCTACAATATTCTATTCATAAGAAAAAGCTGATGTTATACATTTTAAAAGTTTTCCCATGGGAATATTACAGCCTTGCAAAGCACCTGGTCAGTTATAATGTCTTTCTGTAAATGTTACTCCTTCAAGGTTTCAGGCCTGCTCGAATACAATAGTTAGTTCAGTCTTGTAATACACTTCTTTGTTCTTCTTGCAACATTACTTCAGCAGCTGTGTCTTATCTTGGTAACATTCACAAGGCCAATTATCCCAGAGGAAGGAAGAAGATTTTCAATGCTTTATACATTTAATTTCCTGACCCAGCAGATAATCATTAGTGAAAAACATAAGCTTGCTGAGCTGGCTACTGCCAGGGTCAGAGTTCAAATACACTGCAGCTCCAAAGCTTCAAGCAATTACATGTAAAATCATTCTTATTGCCATATTGTAAATAGAATAAAATGCATTATATACTTTTTGCTTTTTAAACTAGCACTTTATACATGTTCAAATACATATTTTTCTAACAATTGGTATTACTGCTTCTAAACTGTGAGAGTGTTGAGTCCAAACACTTTTTAGGTACCATTGTAATTTCCTCATATGCAGTCTGGCATATGGTATTAGTAGTATGCAGGAAGCCATGAATCCCAGGGTATGCAGAATTTTTCTTGCAGGGAGATGGGATTTTTTTGCCAGTAATTGAAAATATTGAGTTAATTGAATTTGTTTGTCTGGCGTGAGATCAGCCATCTGGGCCGTTGTATTTAAGCTGGCACCCAGGAATATAATCTGTTGTGAGGGCACTAGTTTTGACTTCTTTTCGTTTACTGTGTACCCTAGAGAAATTAGCAACCTTTTTACAAATGCCAGATGCTGTTGAAGAATGTCCTTTGTCTCTGCTTGAATAAGGTAATCATCCAGGTATGGATATATTTGAATTCCTTTTTGTCTGCAAAATGCAATTACTGGTGCCAGGCACTTTGTAAAGACCCTGGGTGCAGTAGATAAGCCAAAGGGCAGTGCAGAGAATTGGTAGTGCATTGTACCAGCTTTGAATCTGAGGTATCTTCTGCAATTTTGTCTGATAGGGACATGCAGGTATGCCTCTTTGAGGTCCAGAGTAACAAGCCAAGCCTTCTTGCCCAGCATGGGTAGAAGCTGCTGCAATGTCAACATTTTGAATTTCAGAATATCCAGGTAAGTGTTTAGAATTGAAAGGTCTAGTATGGGCCTCCAGGCATTGTCCTTTCTGGGGACCAGGAAGAGTCTTGAGTAAAATCCTTGTCCTTGTTCCTGTTGTGGTACTTTTTGAATAGCTCTCATGTCCATGAGGGCTGAAATTTGTTTTTGTGCCTCTACCCATTGATTCTGTGGCAGGTCTGGCATTCCTTTTAGCCTTGGTAAAGTATGAAAGTGGAACCTGTAACCTTGAGACACAATATTCAGAACCCATTTGTCTTGGGTGATTGTTTGCCAGTTTTGAGAGAAAAGTGCTAGTTTTCCCCCTAAGGGGGCTGCCAAAAGGGAAGTGCTTGGTGTACGAAGGGCAAAGTCATTGGGACTGTTTCCTGTAAGGTTGAGACTTGTTCTCACCTCCTTTTGGGGTTGAGGTGCCCCACTGTCGTTGTCTGTTAGAGCCTTGGGGTTGAGATCTGCCTCTTGAGCGTCTGTATCTGCCTCTCTGTGGCCTGTCTGACACTGGAAAGGACCAATTCTTTGTTGGCCAATTTCTGCTAAATCGAGGTGGCTGTACCTGTAAGAAATCCTTGACTGTTTGCATAGATTTAGCTTTATCCTCCATTTTCTTTAACACCTCTTCTGCCTTAACACCAAACAAGGTATCATGCTGTAAAGGAGCATCCAATAATTTTGCCTTAACATGATCAGGTAAACTCTGTTCTTTTAGCCAGGCATGTCTTTGAATCACAGAACCTGTAACTGCGGCTCTATAAGAGGCCTCTAAAGAATCAAAACCACATTGCAGAGTATGTTTTCCCACCTGTTCAACTGCATGCAATAAATCCTGCATTTCTTTACAGTCAGGAGCTTCTCAGCTTGCAAGCATTTTCTGTTTTAACTGAGCCATTAAATATTGTTGGTACTTAAGCATGTGAAACTGGCAATTTAAAGCCCTTACTGCTAAAGTTGCAGAAGTGTAAATTTCTTCCCCCATCTATCCAAAGCTCTGGAGTATGCCCCGCTCCGCTCCCCTCCCTGCCCCCTTATCCCACCCGCCCCCAGTACCTCTACTCTTATAGGTACAAAAAGTCCCTCCCACTCTCCTTCTTAGCAAATACAAAGCCCCCCTGTCACCCCTCACGACTCCTCCCACCTCTCCGCCCATACCCATTAAAACAATCTAATCTAAGTCCTATCCCTCTCCCACTACCCTTTCTCAATCCCCAACATGGCCAAATATGCTCTCAATACAACTCCCCTAATAACCTTACTTCTCACCACTACTTATTTCCTATCAGCATATGAAAATAAAACTCTCTTAGGTATCCCTTTCCCTAAGCGTAACACTAACTCCCAATGTAATGACCAATCCTTCTCTATACTACCTTCTCTATACCAGGACAAATTTGAATCCCCCAAATTAGTCAACATTACACTCCATTACCCCAAATCTCCACATAACAAAGCTAACCTTAAAATTCTATTTAAACTACAGAGATTACTAGTCTACCTAAAAAATCGTATGAACATTGGCGGCGATATTCATCCTAACCCTGGTCCCACCACCACGCCTGACTCTCACTCTAATAATTTTACCCGAAATTCTTCTGACTCTCTACTAATATTACATCTGAACCTAAGAAGCATTAATAACAAAGTTCATAACCTACACGCCATTATAGCAACTCATTCCCCTGAAATTATGTGTCTAACCGAAACATGGCTAAAGCCATCTACTAAGAATGAAGAGATCCTTCCACCTGGGTATAACATTTTTAGGGCTGATCGTACAAAAAAAAAATGGAGGAGGTATAGCTATTATGTATAAAAACACCCTGAATATCCTTAAGAACCCAATTCAACCTCCTACAATCTCTAACCTAGAAATTATAGCCCTACAGATCTGCTTAAACGCTAAAAAACGCATCAACCTTGTCGTAACTTATATCCCACCAGGAAACAACATAGAAAACCTGGAGCAAACCTTGAGCTGGCTATCCACCAGCTACCCACAAGAAACCATGGTACTTGGAGACGTCAATATAGATTGGTCTCTCTGTTCCACCCACTCAACTCCAAAACCTATCAACCTACATGGTTTTCCCAAAACATCCTATCCCCAACTAGAATAGGCAACTCTCTTCAAAAGAAAGCATCATTGACTGGATCCTTACTAATAAGGACTCAAATAACTATACCACAGGTACCCTTCCCAGTGACCTCAGTGACCACCTAATTACTTTTATCAATAAACATAAATGCCCAACTACCAACCCCCCCCTTTATAGACTAATCAGAAACAAAAGAAATTTGTCCCACAACAATTTCTTGCAGACCTGAAATCTTGCAACTGGTCCATACTAAAAACCCTTCCAATTAATGAGAGTGTCTCACACTTCAATGATACATTTCTCAAGATACTTGATGCACATGCCCCACAGAGACAAATTAGATCCAAACCTCGTATAGCACCTTGGCTAACAAAGGAAACCAAAAACAAAATTAAACTACGTAACCATGCCTGGGACAAGTGGAGGGCCACAAAATCCTCCCAAGACCGTACTAAATTTCAACAACTAAGAAACACCACCAAAGCAGCTGTTACCCAGGACAAAAAACAATACTTCTATCACCTCCAGCACAAACACCAGGACAACCCAAAAAAATTCTGGGCAGGCTTTAACAACCTTCTGCACCCAGGGAAAACCTCCACCCCAACCCCCGAGAATCTTGTAGAGAAAGGACAGGAAGAAGTAGCCAATTCCTTCAACTCCTTCTTCACTGAGACTGTCCTAAATCTAGCCAGTCAACTAACTTCCACTTCACAATCTGCTATTCAACAGCACACTCTCACCCCAACCCCGTTCAAGTTAAAGCCAGTATCTTCTTCGTATATACGTACCCTACTAAAAAAACTTAGGCCAACCACCCTAGCAGCTGACCACCTCCCTGCAGAATTCTTGCAAATTGCATCTGATGTAATAGACTACCCAATATCTATCCTTATCAATAAAACAATAGCTGAGACGTATATCCCTACTATCTGGAAGATCTCTTATATCATTCCACTTCACAAAGGAGGTTCCTCCATGGAAATCTCAAATTATAGACCGATAGCTATCTTATCCCCAATAGCGAAAATCATGGAGAGATGCATCCACAAGCAACTTCTTCACTACCTAACTGTTAATCATCTCCTGTCCAACTCCCAACATGGCTTTCGTCCCCACCATAGTACAACGACCGCCCTCCTTTCCTTTGTTGACTCCATCAATAACAACCGCAATAACAAACTTATATCTTCTGCCCTCTTTTTGGACCTATCAAAAGCTTTTGACATGGTCAATCATCAGCTCCTCCTTAACACCCTTGAAGCCTTGCATCTGGAAACACCAGCACTAAGCTGGTTTAAGACCTATCTCTCGGGTAGGCAACAAGCCGTCCTGTGGCAAAACTGTAAATCAAGACTACTCCCAATTTCCATAGGTGTACCTCAGGGCTCCATACTCGGTCCACTTCTATTTTCCATCTACATAAACAACCTTAAATCAGTCATCCCTAAATCCACCTGCATACAATATGCCGACGACTCCACCCTAATCTGCTCTGACATCTCCATCTTGAATCTCCAAACTATTACTCAACAATGTTTTTCTCAAATTGAAAAATGGTTCAACGACTTGAAACTCCTACTTAATCCAACTAAAACGAAGCTACTACTATTCTTTCCCAATGCTTCCTCTTCCCAAGAAAAAGAATCTCCAAATACTAACAAAATAACCTTCCATGTTAAATCTAATAATGGGACTTATATAACCCCTGTCACCAATACCAAACTACTTGGAGTAACCATTGATCACAAGCTCAAATTTGACCTGCACATTACTCAAACTATAAAGTCCGTTAATAAAAAATTAGGATCTATGTACAGAATCAAAAACTTCTTAACTCCTTCTACCAAATTAACCATTGCCCGCACCCATCTTCTCTCTCCCCTCCTCTACACATCCCCAGTCTTCTCTTTCCTCAATAAACGTGAACTTAACATGCTCTCACGTGCTTACAACCATATTGCTAGATTTGTAACAGGTTCCCCTTATCGAACCCACCACTGTCTTAACTTGAGGACCCTTGGCTGGCTTGAACTACCTAATCTCCTCAAACTTAATCAACTCACCGAGGCCTACAAAATAGTCAACCACCCTGATAAAACTCCATCACTATCCAGCATTCTGGCCCCTTACTCTAATCTAAATAGTCTTAGATCATCCAACAGTTCTCTTATCCTTACCACTAAAGCTAAGAACTCAGGTGGGGATGCCTTCTACGCTAACTCCATTGGGAAACCATGGAACTTATTGCCAAACTACCTACGACTCTCAACTTCACGCACCTAATTCAAAAACAACCTAAAAGAATATCTCATATCCCAATGGATATGTCCTTGTCGCCCACCGGACTAACATCATAGCTCATACCCTACTAGCCTTACTTCCTCCTAGCACGTTCTTCTATTTAGAACTCTATAACCTCTCACTTCAAATCACAATTGAAGTTATTTACCCTTATCTTGTCTATTTACACCCCAAGGGAAACTAATACCATGCTTAAATTACTTCATGTACTTTTAATCAATATTTTGTATCACTATTTGTGTGTCTATTCTCTAACATGTATAAATTTTTGTCTGTTTGATTGATTGTTTGATTGGAGCTTTTCTCCTCGGGCCTCTACTGAAAATGGATATGTATCCAGCTAGACTAGCCCGGTTAACAAATGTAAAATAAAATAAATAAATAAATAAGCCTTAACCCCTTTTGGACCCTGGGAAATAGTTTCTGGATCAGCAGAAGGGTTTTTATAAAGAAATTTGCGAGAGTCAGGGACTCTATAATACCTATCTGGCTTGGCTGGTGCAGGGGGCAAAGAATCAGGAGATAAGCTGGATTCAAAGAACACATCATCCACAATATCTAGCACAGGCGGAATAGCCAGGGGCCTGTGCTGAGGCAATAAAAGGAAATCCCTGAGCCTTTTCTTGGATTCTGAGTAATCCTGACTTTCCCAATGGAAATGCTCCCTCATGGTATGTAAAGTTTCCCCAAAAGAATAATCCTCAGGAGGATAGACTGAAGGTATAGATTCTTCAACATCAGAGTCCTCATAGGGAGGTAGAGAGTATCCCTGGTCTGAAGAGGAATCAGAGGAAATGGAAACCTGATCAGAGGAATCATAGTCTGTATCCTGCCAAGGCCTTTTCTCAGGAGGGGGATGGGAACCCCTGATTAGAGTAATGAGGTCTTCGGCCATTTTAAGCATCTGTTTCTTAGGCATGGAGGACTGTCCAGGAGAATGCTCTACTTGCTTCTTTGACTTTAATGGTACTTTTGTCTTGGCTGTTGCTTTAATGGTAAGTTGTGAAGGTCTGAAAACACCCTCAGAAGCCGATGCCTGCTCAGCGGCTCCGGACCCATCTGAGGGATTAGTTTCCGTAGGCCCAATGCCTTGAGTTTTCAGAGGCCTAGTTGTCCCCACATGGGAGTCGGAGGTGGCCTGTGACTCTGAGGTAGCGGATGTCAGGGACTGCAAAAGCGCCTCACTGAGAACCGGCGACTGGCCTAGAAGAGGTTTTGTCGTCGGTTTTGGACCTCGGATGCCTGTCTTTATCCTTGTCTTTGCGTTTTTTCGGAATTGCAGTCGTCGGTTGATCCGATGGCATAGTATAGTTGAACCTTCGGCCAAAGTAGTGCAAAGCAAAATCAAAACGTATTTTTATAGTGCGTTTGTTAAATCTAGCACAAAAACGACAACTAGTGACGTCGTGATCAGGGCCTAGGCATGGAATACAGTAAGAGTGGAAGCCCTTATGAGGTATTTGCTTCCAACAAGAAATACAATTATTAACTTTTTCTGACATCGGTCTGAGGCAAGAAAAAAGTTTCCCCAATGGGGTACTTAGCTTTATTGAAGACTTCGGATCTGAAATTCGACTTCGAAAATCTCAGGAGTCGGCCGACCGGCACTTCCGAACTGCTTCTGCTTCGGGCACCGCGCGGCAAGAAAGACTGAAGAAAATGGCGTCGGATGCATCTTATATACCCCTAGCGCACTGACGTCAGGGGAGAAGCGACAGCAACCGACGCCGGACCAAGACTTTGGAACTCTGGCAGACTGCGGGACCGACTGACGGCAAGATAACCCAAGTGTAATGACTGCAACATTGTAACACGATGAACATCATTATAATGTTTAAACATACTGATTATATTACATCCAGGTAATAAACAGGAAGAAACATGACAAGCTATAAAGGTATCTATTAGAAATTCTGATCAGAGTTTTAGTGTCTAAGAATTTGGTGAAGTTCCATAGTTAAGCATCCATATGGTTTATATTAATGTGGTAGAATTATTTCTTTTGTTGAGGAAGGCCAGTGCTGTTAGTGCAGATTAGTATAATTCATCTGGTGTTTGCTAATGTAACAGTAATATATATCCCTGTAATGTGGCAAGCTTGCACATGCTGTGGAAATACACAGTGGTTTCACTGAACTAATGTGAACCAGGAGTATATTATAGTGTTGACTGATGCTTTGTTAATGTAGTGAAACTTTCCCTTGGATTCAGAATTATGCTACTCATAATCAGGGAGAGGCTATCATTGGTATCATTTAAAGTGCAATAATTCACAAAGATAATTATCAATTAACTACCTGGAATTTTATACCCTAACCACCACTAATTAGAAAACCTATCCACCGGAAATAGTATCCCAGTGAAGAGCAAGATGGATAGAGAGACAGAGACAGAGAGTCCTATGAATGTGGCCAGGACTAATGTAAAATGAATTGATCAGCAATTAGGAAGTATACGCCTAAGTATCTGCATGTACATTATAGCGTGATTCTACAAGAAAGCTTACAAGCCACATCAAAGGCCCATCAGTAATGGTTAAATCTATTTTGCAACATTTAAAAGGGGAAATGGGTGCACTGGAAGTAGGACCAGGGTACAGCAAGCAGAGGCACATACACAAGAAAACAGGAAGTAAGAATAGGAATGGGAAGGGGAAGCAAGAGTATATATATATATATATTTTTTTTTTTTTTTGATGGGACATTGCTCTTTGTAGAAGGAAAGATGGTGAAGAATATAAGGGTAAGATAACAGATGGAAAGATGGAGAAGCTTGGAAGCAAGGGTGCATAAACAAAAATAAAATGTAGGCAATGAACAACAAGGGAGATACTGACACATTGGAGGGGTGACAGTGGAATTATGGGCACACAGGCAAAGGAAGGACATTGGTGCTGGGAAGGACTGGACAGAAAGCAGAGAAGGGAGGAGACACAAAAGGAAGAGGAACATCAGAATGAGAGATATGTTCAGAATAACCCCCTTTGCCCACACTGTCTGAGCTACATACAGGGAGTGGTAAGTGGGTCCCACCTGAAGTGGTCAAAGTAGAGCCAGGCAGCAGGGTGACTCCTCAAACCACACATAGACCCTCTGGGCAGCCAATGCAAGCTTTCAGCTGCCAGTTCACCAACACCTCTACCGCCACCACTAATTCATGCCATGTGACAAATTTGCACTCCTGGCAGTGCCAACAGAGGGAACCTGGCCGCCACCCACCACACCCAACAGACAGGCATGTCTGGAGCCAGGTAGAACTCAGGCAGGTAAAGGATGGGCCTGAGTGGGGGTTAGGGACCCGGGCCACATCACTAGTACAGCTGTGGCAGAGGCTGTGAAAAATGAAAACATAAATGGAGAGAAATAAAACACAAACACCAAATAAAATAGGAAAAGAAGGATAATGACAGAAAGGGAGTAGGAGAGAGAAAAAATAATATTAGTTACATGACATACGACCTATCAGATCAGTACACAGATGTATAATAGATAAGCAGTGCTCCTGTCTATCTACATTATCCCATGGCCCTCTGGTTGGATACGCAGACATGTGTAAAGTGTCACAGGTCTCACTGTTTCACCTGTGTATGCTGCGGTATGCTATTGTTGTGTGACAAATGTTGTGGTCTCTGTGTGGACTTTGTGTCTGTGGACCCCCTGCAAGTACCATCCATGAAAGTGGTACCCAGAAGCCCATATAACAAGGCCATATTAATATAACCATGGGTATGTAGAGGAAATAAGACTAACAGTAACATCTGTCAGACTGAAGCTGGGGCAAAATGGTGTCAATAAGAGCACATCCACCATTCAATATGGGGCTCCAATACAACACCACATCAAAACTGCTATCATCTCCCCACACACATACAAAGCACTGTAACCCTTGTTGAACCTTTTCTAATGTATCTGTACTAACTCTCCTCTATGTCTCCTCCTCCCAGTGCTACACACTCTAAACCTCCACCTTTCTTTTCCTTACTCTTCTGTAATTAATCTCCCCTTTTTAACTACTTTATTTTCCAGCATTTGCAAACAAAAAGGAATCAGAAGCTGAATGTAATTTGCCATCCCAGAAATATATTTCTCCTCCATCTTGGCTATATGCTACCTCCTCCTGAAGTCATACAACAGGCATGCAGAACCACAAATAAACTGCATAATCTTCTGTTTTTAGCAAATTACTTTGTGTTTTCTATGGGTATAATACCTCTTACCTATTATGTCAATATTGCTCAATCTAGTTGTACCTAATTATAAATTAGTTTAGTCAGGGGAAAATCTGTGCATGGTTGATAATATTTTTTGCCTGTTTCAAACCCCTTCTAAATTAAGGCACTCAATCTGTTTTTCTTTTCCACTGTACCACTGGTAATTCTTGAAGGAGCGCTATGAAAACACATTTATGCCTTTTAATTCTCCTACATTTCTGTTGGGATTGTACTATTTTCTTTTTCAACCTGGGATAATTTTTTTTTCTGCACCCTAGTTTGTTAAGAGAATTATTTTACTTATGTGCTATAGATATCATTAGCACTTACCTTTACAGTCACAGTAAACTGCCTCTGTGCACATGCATGAATTGGCTGGGTCCCAAAAACGTATAAACTGTAGCCTGCTACACTCCCCTTGCACCACTAAGTCTGCAGCCACACCCCAGTGTGCTAAATTTATTTCTACCACTCTCTTCCACCTCTCTGCTAATAAATTTCTACCACTTTAAAACACAGACACTCCACTGAAGTGACTTCACACACTTACTCCTCCATTATGACACTTACCTCCATTGTTCTGCTGCTACTAGTTTTAAATCCATCCTCACTCTCACTGTATCCTACCCACTACTGCATCAACAGGCTACACTGCCTTCTCTTACCCTATTCAAATGCAACCTCTCTCTCTCTCTCTCTCTCTCTCTCTCTCTCACTCTCTCACTCCTTAGCCACTTCACTTCCTAAGCCAAAATATATAAACCTCCATTCAGTCCCCATTCATAAAATCTTACTATTTCAAATCAAATAACCACACCTCCTCTTATCAAAGACCTCCATGCCTCTTAAACTAACATCTGTTATTCTCTCCTTTCTCCTTATTGTGGGAAATATAAAACCTAACCCTGGTCTTTATAACTTCATACCTTGTCAACCCATTAATGAACTTTTATAACTGTCATGTGCCCTACTTAATGTATGCCAGTTTACCAAATAAATGCATTATGCCTACCGCATAACCTTAACTGTCCCCCCATTCCTGAATCGTGGGTAGCAAATGGCATCCCAAGCTTCCAAAACCTCTGACCCTCCTACAACATTCTCAAGGACTGTACACCACGAAAAAAAATGGATTACCCCCTCTCTGAAACAGGCTTCCATGTGAAACAAAGGTCATCTGTAATCCTATTCAAATGTAACTTGGAGCAATTGATGTGAAATTGCAAATTTATCTCTGATTTTGCACCCATGCCCCTAATGGACATATGCAATCTGTGAAAGCTTGATGTGTACAAGCCTATATCATAACCATAAAATTCCTTGGATTTTTGACACATGCCAACAATATTCACTTAGCAATAATATATGGTAAATTCAGGGGTAAGCTTGGCAAGGCTTAAAATGGCTCTTGGGCTGATAGCTTAGCAACTATCTTTGAACCTATAAGAGGAAATCTTATCCTCCACAAATATAATGCTATACCAAGCTGCCAGCCATGCTAGACAAAGCCAATCCCACCTCTCAAATCAAATCCAAACTGAGTTTTACTAACATTGCCTTCACTGCACAAAAAATACCCTCCCTGAGATTCACTAACAAGCATGTGCACTTCTCACTAAGCTTATATGGTTTCTGTGTGTTAGCATGATGAGCAGCAGTTCTTACTGAATATGCAAGCTGCTACAGAAGCCTGCACATCTAGCAGCACCGATTTGTGGCCAGCACAAGTATTAGCAGCCACAAAAAGGTGCACGGAAGTTCGAGCACACAAAAAGGTGTTGCCTGCAGGCAAACCTAGTGAGGTGAACGAGACACGCTAAAAATGGAAATACTGTCAAATGATGTGAGAGGGACACAAAGCAACAGTGTAACAAAGGAGACAATGTGATGCATGTGTACCAAATGCTGATTTCAGAGAACAGTTAGCAAGGACAGTAGATTCTTTAGTGTATATTTGCATGTACTGCAGTTATTGCATATCAAATGTGTATACAGAAATGTATCTGTTGTTAATGGCAGTAATCTGTATTCTCATAATGTATAAACACAAATCAATGAACCCTACAGCTGTCATGTCATATACTTCAGAAAGGGACATTTCTGCTCTGTTTGTTGGCACTTGTAACCATAGAAAGGTTATTGTACATTTAAACATGTTTTACCAACCATGTCTTGTATATTACTGTAAATGATAAACATGGGTATAATTACACTTATAAAACCTAAATGTGCAGTTGCTATTGTACATGTTTTGTGGCAGGATCATTAATATTTTTGTCACTCAAATGATTGTATTGACAATGCCTAGCTACACCTGTGTGGCAGGTGTATTGAAGTAGTCTGCTACTGGAATGCATACTGTAGGCATGATTAATCCAATCAGGGACCATAGACAAACTTACGGAGTTAGGCATAAACCCCTACAGCGTCAAATGGATAGCTACCTGGCTCAATGACAGGACACATATTGTCCAGATAGGTGAATACACTTCTGATAAGAAACCTGTTGCTAGCAGTGGTATATAGTTCTCTGAAGTGAAGGCCAATGTTGAGGGCATCTGGCTCACCAAGTATGTTGATGACTGTAAGCTAGGAACAGTCATTGAATCCCCAAATGATGTTGACATCCTACAAACAGGCCTAAAAATGGCCAACGACTGGCAACAAAACTAGGATCTGAGACTAAATACTAAAAATTGTGTAATCATACCCTTCAGTAAATCAAATATTCTTGCAAATTATACTATTAATAGCACTCCCCTAAAAGTAGACCCAGTGGTGAAGGACCTAGGGACACAGATAGATAGTAACCTAAACTTTGACCACCAGGTATCTACAGTAATGCGGAAATCCTTCTGTGTGGCTCAACTTATAAGTAAAGGCATGGCATCAAGATCAAAGAAAGTCATAGTGCCATTGTACTCGGCCCTCATCAGGCCCATAATTGAGTACAATGTTCCCTTCTGCATGTACCTAACCAGGTAATTACACAAACTAAAGCAGCACCAGAGGTTTCTCACTAAAAAATACAAAGCATAAGACACATGTCTTATGTAGACTGACTAAAGGCCCTGTCTCTTTACTCCATCTCATATTATTTATTGAAAGGGGACTTATGCCTGACCTACAAGGCATTCTCTGATCCAGCCCTGATGAAAATTTTACATATTCGCAAGAAAAGATATACAAGTGTTATACATTCCATGGACCTAAACCTTATCTGTGAATCTAACAGAACTTGCTGGGGAGACAGATTCATATCCCAAAGGCTACCTTGTCTATGGAATAAACTTCCCATCTTCATAAGGCAAAGCCCAGCCCTCACTCTCTTCAAAAAGAATTTGGATAAATGGATGAGGAACCATAAATTCACTCCTGGAGTATCCCTTATGAACAAAGGCAGTCTGTAAAATGACTCAGGACTACAGCACCCAAAGACCCACTACCCTGATGCTACCCCATCCCTATCTGGGGAATTAAGAAATAGTGTTGTCATATCCTGGGCATTATTGGTTTGTCTTATAAAGACTCTTGTGTCATTAGCCTAGTAATCACCTATGAACTTATGATTCTATAATAAATTACATCCACATGATTAATGTTACAATAGACACACACACAGACACGCACACACTCACACACACACACACACACACACACACACACACACACACACACACACACACACACGCACACACACACACACACACGCACACACAAAAGCAGGTTAAAGAATTTTGAGGCTGGCATTGCCTTATGTGTATTTAGGAAACAACATTGGCAGTTGTTATGGCAGTGTACACACCTGTGACAATGTGGAAATATGAGGAAGAATCATGGATGCCTGTGCAATCATTCCAATGATAGTATTAACTCACTCAAGCCTATTAATGTTATTTTTTGTATACTTCCAGATCACATCCATGCCGTTTTGTGGCATCCAAATATTTTTTGGGCCTGGCTTCTTTAACGAATTGTCAGCTGATAATAGGCACTATTAGAAGATGCAAAGAGATATTAACAAAAATTACACTATGACTGTTAATCCATGATGTCCTACAGTAGTGAAATTAATCAATTAATGTGTAACTTACTATTCATATTTTCATATTTATATTCATATTTTCATAACTGAGGGCCCTACCATTTATTAAGGGATGGTTGAAATGACATGGTGGGAAACAGGAAAGTTCATTGTCAATGATCACTTATATCAGACTATACCAAAATATTGCTAGCTGTTTGTTAGCAATTCTGAAAATAAACAATATTTCCATATGTACTTAAAACTTCAAAAAACAAGTGATTTACAAACTATTGCATGGCATAATATGAAACCTTACATATGCTTGAAGAAAACTGTCTTTGATATTTGCACTGTAAGTTGCAGTTATTTAGCTATATTCAGTGATATTTATATTGCTAATTATGCAATTGCATGTGTTTTCATATTTATGTAAATATCTCAATAAGCATGCACTCACAGAAGAATTTATTGTTGTCATATGAAAGCTTATGTCTGGTTAATAACATTTTTATAACACTATATGTATAGATAGTACAGTTTCCAAGATATGACAGTTTGTGAAAATTTAACAAGAAATATAATTTGGGGTGTGTGTGCATTATAATAATAGTATTTAAGGAAAGACTATGACTGCACTGACTATTATCACTGCAAAAATACTTCTTATTGATAACATTGCTATTTGTGCAGTAACTTTTATTGTTCACAAAATATTTACATTTGTTTATTTTATGCTTTTTAAGTTTATTTTTCAGAAAATGGTCTGGAATGCAAGATGTGTGTAGGCTGCTAGAGGTAAGACATGCCACATCACACAGGTGTTAATGAGTTAAGTGATTAAATACAATATTTTTAAGCAACATGCATGTTGTCAATAGTAAAACATTAGTGAATATTAAGGTATGCTCTGTGTGTGTGTGTGTGTGTGTGTGTGTGTGTGTGTGTGTGTGTGTGTGTGTGTGTGTGTGTGTGTGTGTGCGTGTGTGCGTGTGTGTGTGTGTGTGTGTGTGTGTGTGTGTGTGTGTGTGTGTGTGTGTGTATTACAATGAGAAGGATATAAACTGAATCATCTGATATACATATTGCCATTTGTCTAACTATAGCAGATGTGATATACTTACATGCACAATGAGTCATGCTAATATGGCATGTGCAAAAATGCACATAAATCATGGTACAAGTCAAATCTAGTCTGTCCCCTGACAAAAGTGTTGTGTTTCTGAATGTCATGATGTATAGCAATATGCCTAAGATGTATTTATGTGTATATTACAAATATATAAGCATCCAACACAAGATGTGGGCAAAATAAAAGAACATGCCAGCAGTATGCCATTAACACATCAACTAACAGGCCAAGGTAGCAACTGTCAGGCTAAAATAATTTATGACTATGATATATTTCTGTCAGTGTAAGCAATGATATGATGTGTGTCCTTCCCGGTTGTATTTGCCACACCACACATGTTGACTTGAATGAGTGCATTAAAGTACAGATTGAATGCACTATATTGTAATTGATATATATGGCCCTGAAGTGGGCCTTGTGAAGAAAAATACTAAGAACTGTATGTCAGTACAGCAACATACTATATAACCAGGTGATGCACTAATGGGTACTACTAAGTGACCCCTTGTAGATTTACATTGCACAGACACCAAATGTGCACTGTTCTGTGACAAATGTTATCTTTCACCTGTAGGTCATTAACTCCACTGCACAGTTTTTGGCAAAGCAAATATTAGACAGGATAACTCAATTAAGCCCAGGCCAAGAACAAGAAATGAAGAGAAAACTTTCATGATATTCCATAATTAAAGTTGTCTTTGCTAGATGGTACACATCTGCTACATCATTATACAGGGCATGGTCACAAGGAATTTCAACAAAGAGTACAATAACATCAACTAAACAACACAAACACACAAGAAATCTCACAACATAGGCTTCCTCACACTTTCTGATGATTTTGCAGCATGCCACACATTAAGAACTGTTACAGAAGTCCTCATGTGCTATAAAGCTCTAGAGTGCAAACAAAATAATTGCAGTTAATACTTATGTCTGTTTGAAGACATACAATACACAGCATTATTATTTGGAAACAAGTAATACCTGTGACCTATCACTCACATACTCAGCAATTGCAATTTGCCCAACTCAAACACATGCTAGGGCAAAATGTAGAGAGATATGTATCAGCCATTGATGCCACAGAAACAGACATATTAGCTGTGTCATGAAGAAAACCCTTAAAGGGATTACATCAGTGCTGTATTTGAACCAGCTACTTATCTAGTTACACAGTCTAGACAGCACAGTATCTACCACCAAGTGCCACAGACAAAGTCTGACTTCTACAGGGAGAGAGTACACTTTTGCTAGGATGACCTCATCAGTGTATTGCAGAGAATATGTTTATGTTAAAAGTGGGATAAGGTGAATGGTGAGTCCTCTCACAGTTTAAATGTTTCTCCTAAGTGGTAGTGGATACAGCACAGATGTTGATGAATCTATACTTGCCTGATACTAGAACCACACACACAAGATCAGCACTGCAAGATTTAAACTACCTGTCTAGTTACACAATCCAGAGAGCACAATATCAACTGCATATGCCACAGAAAAATTCTGACTTCTACAAGGAGAGAGAGTGTATTTTTGTCAGGATGACCTCATCAGTGTATTTCAGAGAAGATGTTTGTGTTAAAAGTGTGGCTGGAGCCCTCTCCAAATGTAGATGTTTCTCCAGAGTGGGAGTGGACCCGTCACATCAGTTGTTGAAGCAATACTTATCTGACATTTGTGCCACACACACACACACACACACACACACACACACACACACACACACACACACACACACACACACGCACGCACGCACACACACACACACACACACATACACACACACACGCACACACACACACACACACACACACACACACACACACACACATATTCACCACTGTTGGATTTGAACCATCTACCTATTTATTTATGCAATCTAGAGAACACAGTATCAATCACAAGCTCCACAATAGAAGTCAGACTTCAAATGTGTGAAAATGCACATTAGTAAGGATTACCACATCAGTGTTTTGCAGAGAAGCCAGTGGGCTTTGCAGATTTTGGTGAAAAGGCTTTTGTCTTGACAAGCAGAAGTAAGAGCAATGTGCTCATCCCAAGTAATTGCATACTGCTCAGATAATTTATCAATCCTGTCATTCATGTACATTGTGTTACTATGAGTGACATGCACCTATTTCGTAGTATGGTGTTTCAATGACGATCACATTTGGGAAACAGTGGATTAACAACAAGTATTCATGAGTGTTCATCTCAGGATAACTGTATACAAACAGTAATCATTTGTTATTTGATTTTCACTGGTATTGTCTCATGACTGGACAATGTGCAGTGTGAATACAACACAGGTCACAAATACGACAGTGCATGATGGGGGAGATGATTTTTCTGAGCTGTGATAAGGCCTTACTGTGTCTTACTATGGTGGCTGCCAAAAAACAATTACTAGAAAATGGAAATCAAAATCTAAACCAACTACACTAGAAGAAGTGAATACAGTAACAGAGATAAAACAACTGGAATTGAGATCTCTAGAAAGGGGTAGGAGCAAACTACACAGGAAAAAAGGGAATTGCTGGAACATTACATACAGGGGAGGAATGAGGTTTAAAAGAAGGCAAGATTTATATGAGCTATGTAATGTTTGACTGAAAATGATTGGGTAGATTATAAGTGATGTATAATGTTTGCAACTGGGATTATGTCAGTATGGTTTGTGATCTGCTGTTTGCAACTAGGATTGTGTCAGTGTGGTTTGTTTTCATTTATATAAATGTATGATTGCTTATGTCTTAAGTGATGGTTTAATAAAGATGTTTCTTGTTTAAAAAAAGGGGGCAGGGATTGAATAATTGATGTAATGTTGCTTAGATTATATGATATATATAGCAATATATGTGAAGTATAATGTTTGTAAACCTGAACTTGTTAATACAGTTTGATTACTATTATGTAAATGTAAATTTGCCTATGTCACAAGTGTTAATTCAATAAAGGTGTTTAAAAAATATGTCAGTGCTCTGCTGAATACCACTGATAAATTAGTTGGCAAAAGATTCTACAACATTGTACATAATTTCCAAATTGAAGTGTTGGAGTACAGACATTCATTTACAGAATGTTGTGTTCCGACAACATCACAGTTAAATCCACATATGTTGACTACAATACGCCATTAACAGATATAGAAGCTGTACAATCCATTTACATATTTTCTTAAATCTCTCCCTGAATTGCAATGCTGACCAGCTCATTTGCAAGGATGATGGCAAAGTATTAGCACATGCGTAATCATATCTTCAGATGTTGAACTTAAAACTGCAACTAGAGTAGTCTATGTTGCCCCATGATATCATCAGTGCACAGGGCTGATCTTAGGCCAGTTGGACCTATCTGGCCCAATAGGCCCCTGCTCTGTCAGGGGGGCCCACACTAGACTATGACAAGGTCATTATGTGGCCCAGAGTTTTGTCTGAAAGACACTACACCAAAACATAAGATATTTTCCTGCTGGTTGCCTTGCTCCCTAGTCGTTACAAGTTTTGTTAGTAAGGTGGACTGCATTTCCCATCATGCATTGCACTCGTGGCTAGCCCACTATTATTAGTAACTGCAACTTCATATCTCTTGTGGGGGTCATTGCGTTAGCTGTTAATCCTCCCATTGTGGTCACTTGTTATTGCTCAGTGCTCAGAATTTTCATCCCAAAACAGATATAATTAAGCATTTGGTTTGTATGTCACTCTAGCTACTATCTTGGAAGATAAAACCAGACTTAATTTGATGACTACTAGAGGGGTACTGCATTGCATTTGCTTCTCTTGCTCACATGGGGTTTATGACTGCAAATACAGTTACAAGAAATGACTGTGGAATAGTCAAACTCAGTATGAAAACAAATACTAAGCATAAATAATAATAATAATAATAATAATAATAATAATAATAATACAGTACTAGTAGGAGTAACTTAATGATCACAAAGACGAGTGGCAGAGTGCTACCAGTTCAACAGTATGGCAAAGAAATACTTGCTGCAGTCACAGATAGGCGCAAAATAATGATAGAAAAATAAAACAAGAGGTGTGTGCTGGATGGATGGAGGAAGAGGTGGCTAGGAAAATAATTCACTTGAATGAAATTGGTAAAACAAATAATTTAACTTATAAATGTACTGCAGGGGCATCAAAGGTTCAGAATCACACAAAAATAGGGGGACAAGAAGAAACATAAAGCCTGAAAAATGTTTGGACTGGAATGGGGGAGAGTTTGGGGAAGCAGTGTCTTATAGAAACCTGAACAAACTGTGTGTTGGTTTGTTCTCCCTACATCCATGTGGGCTTCTTTAAGTCATTCTGATTTCTTTCCCCCTGCCAAAACATGATGTGTAGTGACTACTGTAAATTATTCCTGCATGTAATTGTTTCTTTTGCCCTTGTGACCTGTAATTGCTGGAAAACGTCTAACAAATAAATAAACAAAAACTTTCAGAAATATTTATAAGTGTGGTAGTGTGTGAGCAATGCCATTTCTAAGGAGATGCCTGATATTATTATTATTAAGTATTACGAGGCAGTCCATCATTTTTATGTGGTTTTGTAGAAGCACATTGATTGTAAGAAAATATGAAAATTAGCCGGATAAAGAACTCCATCCATTCATAGCAAGTGCCCACGATGATTGGAACCAGCCCATGAAAGAAGGAAGATAAGGGTCATATGAGATTAGAATGGATAATGGAAGTTAGAAATGTTCATATTCCTTTTCATCTCCTCAATCTTTCCATAACAATCAAGCACTGCTCCACTGACTGATATATCCAGTACTTCACAGCATCTTAGAATATTGGCATGGGAGGTTAGAGCTGGGGACTGTGATAAATCAAAAGATTTTACCAGGTTTCATGTTTCAAAATTTGCCTGCTTCCTAATAGCGTGGTCTACTTGGTGGTGACTACAGGACCTCTCAATAATGCTGGAGTCTGTGAAGTATTTAACTTACACAGATAATTTTTAATTTAATTTATTTATTTAAAGTTTGTTAACTAAGGAAGAACACTTAATGAATAAGGAAGTGTTTGGGCAGAGACAAGAGGAAAGTGTGCAGCAATCTACTACCCAGTTTCAGGAGATCCAGACAATACTAAAAGATCTTGGGAACATATTTACTGGTAAGACAAGGTGCACTCACCTCATGAAGCACCATGTAGACACAAGGCCTCAGTGGTCTATCAAACAGGCTGCTTGCAGTGTACCTTAGTAAGTTACACAGGCCCTCAGAGAGGAACTACAGGAGATACTGGTTCCTGGAGCAAACCAGGAGTTCAGTCATTTAATTCTGTTTTAACATGATTTACAGCAAAATATAAGCTAATAAATAAACATAAGGCCAGATTCATGAACATCTGCACTAAGTGTACACTAAATGTACACCGTTCTGATTGAATAGAAAAGACAAGCATAACTCCCACCTTCTAACTCCTAATTTTAGATTTCCTACAGATTTTCTTGCATTCTTAAATATCAAAGAGGATTCATAAAGGTTACCACAAACTGTAGACTATGTGTGCATTTAGTGTAATCTTTCTGAGTGAATAGACAACACAAAATATGTGATAGAGATGTTCTTGAATACAGAATGTGTACACTCACCATACACTTGTGTATACTTAGTGTAGACATACATGAATCTGGCCTTTTTTTTTTTCAGAATACAGAATGGCAGATAGTTTTGACACCTAATATAAACCAGTCTTAAGTCCAGGAAGCCATGAGGGCAGGTTGGGGTGATAAGTTGAGGGAGTCAGCTAATGCACTCTACTAATGTGGTCCAAATTGGGCCCTGCATGTTCTAAGGCCAGAATTGTCTGTGAAAATATGGACTATAGACATACAAACCACTAATACTCTTATGAAATCCAGAACAGACACTTTAGTCGCTTACTACTGCTACTCGGTGCCAGGTATCACAAATATTGAGGGCAAACAATGAAGAGACAGAAATGAAAAGGGAAAGAGATTGATAGACAGGGATACCTTTATGTTTAATGGGCCATTTCTGCCCATCTTTTTGTAATGTTACTCTTAGGTTGTCATCATAATTCTTCTGTCATGCTCTGTACAATCAAGTGTTCTCAATATGGACCAAGCAGATTACTACAGAAGCAGGTTAATATTGTGTTACTTAAATATTTATCCAACAGTTACATGCAAAAAATTCCTCTTAAAAATTCAGTAATACTTTGAAATACTTCTATATTCAAACCTTGACAGTATGCAAAAAGAAATCTTCATATCTCAGCATTATCTGAACACACTACATTGGAACTCCTCATTCACAAAGTTAGAATCCGACAACAGATTGAATCAAAGCAGAATGTATACATCAGCCTTCATCACAGTAATAATAAAATCCTCAGCAGCTTAATAACTATTTCTCAATACTGCTTTCAGTCTCTATTTCTATTGTGCAGGAGGGTTAAGCACATTTGCATGAAGCTAACCATATTAGTCCAGTCTAAGGCAAAAAGTCAGTAGTTTTTGCCTTAGGATGTGAAACTCCATTCACTTTCACTCAGAACTAGTGTACAATGCTAAGATCCATGCTAACACAAAGTACAAAAAGTGAGGGCTTTTGGTATGGGCCTTTTCTAGCTATGTGTGCTGTGTGTAAATCTATTTTTTGACCAGAGTACATGTGTGAAAAAGTGGTGAATAGGATAGTGGTGAAAATGGGGTCAAGCAGAAGGAGTACACAGGGGACAAAATGCAGAAATTTTTAGGATGGTGGTCACAGGAAGTTACTAGTGCATTGGCCCTTAGGCCCTTATAAGCCTAGTCAAGGAAAGGTAGCTTGTCTGTACAGAGATTGAACCTGCAACCTTGGCATTATTAGCAACACTCTCTAACGAACTGAGCTAACCGGCCATGTCTTGGGAGAGTACCATAGTTATCCACTTCTTCATAACATATATGTAGAATTATACACAGAATTTCATGACTTTGGAGAGTCACCACACCAGGGATGGGTGGAACAACTGAATAATGTAGAGCCAACTGGACCAAATCAAGTGTGTCAAAATGACACATAGATGAACTGCCGAGATATGCATAGGGACTCTTTTTTTTTTTTTTTTTTTTTTGTGTGTGAGACAGGTATCCCTTTTTGGGAGAGAAAGGAACATTCTGGTAGGTACTTAGGAATAAGAGAGTCAGGTAGGTAGGATAGGGTAGGTTAGGAAGCATGACAGAAAGGGATGGTGATGGAGTCAAAAGGTTAGGTAACACCATAATTGGGGATAGATAGTGACATCAGAGGTACACTCACGTCCAGCTTGAGAAAAGCTAAAAATCTAGTCCTCACCCTCAAAACTGTCATCATTGTCTCCTGTAGTAGCTGCCTGGGTCAGTGCTGAATATACCATCATTTTTGCAATCAGACACGGGAGTTTTTCAACCCTGCTAATATATGCACAGAGGCCTCCCTCCATTATTTCCTCCACCAGCCCTGTCAGCTCATGCCAGGTGACACGATCACTCATACTGCTTCCAGAGGGTATAATTTCACCAGCAGCCAGGGCAGAGCTACCTGACAGAGGTGGGGCAGATAGGGTGGACTTGTGGAGGCAATGCTGACATGTTGTGAACCCAAAGTGCTGGGTGTCTGTGCTACCATCTCAGGTGGTATGGCGGGCCCATCCTCAATGGTCACTCTGCATCTCTGTGCTGTTAATCATTTTGTTTTCAGCATCAAGGTATGCAAACAGCAGAATGTTAATAAATTATAACCCCCCAAAAAAGGATAGGTAAGGGAGAAAAAAAGAGATAATTAAATCCATGGCATGTCACATTCTTTTATTTTTTCAATAAATTTATTTTGGCACTACATAAACAATTATGGTAATTTACTATTGTACATCTTTGCCACTTACATATATGATGTGAATGTATTAATGTGTAATAAAATAAACAAATCTCACTGCCAGGATATAAGAAAGAGCAACCTTTATTTCCCTATGATGGAAAGGGGTTTGCCATCAAAATTTTGAAGGCTTGATTTGGAAAATTGTGTGGCTGAAAGTAAGTTTTCAAAGTTTCATAATGCTGCACTGGAATAATACAAAATCATAATAATGAAAGTAAAGCTTGATTCACTATTATGAGTTCGGCATTGTGAATGGAGAACGCAGTACAATGAGGATCATGGAATTTACACTTTTACTCACTGAAGTGTGATCTCAGAATTGGTATATATAATTTGCAGGGGGTGTGGGGGTGCAGGGGCCCTTGCCCCCTTGCTAAAACGTAAAAGGACATACAGGCTTTTGAAACTGAATGTCATTCATCATGTTACTGACGTTCAACATTTAGGCTAAATGTTGTCTTCTTTTTTGGAATTTTATTTCATTCTTTTGATAGCAAATTATTTTGCCTTTGAAATTTTGATGGTAAAATACTCATTCAAATGTAATAATTGCAATTACTATATTTTAATTGGTAATGACATATTATTGCTGTTAACATTTTAGAAATACCGTAATGTAATAAAAACTAATTGCTGCTTCTGGGCATTGAAGCCACACAGTTAAGCTGGTGTTCTAATTGCTTAATGGAAGCAGCAACAGTAATTGTGGCAGGCATGCATACTTGATATCAAGGGTGAGATATGCCTACTCAAGATGCTTGTGAGTGAGGGATTGAAAATAGTTATCTGGCTTACATTTGGACCTGAGGCATACTTACCCCATGCCTCTCAAAGGTTCATAGATTACTAGACTAATGGCTCTAGAGCCCTTACAAGCCTAGTCCATTTTACCTAGATTATATCCAGTTTCTATTCCTATGGGAAAGATAACAAGTGTAAGCAAGCAGGGTTTTGACAATCTTTACAGACTGCCTCTGTTCATAAGGGCCAGGGTGCCACCTCAGGAGTGAATTTGTATTTTTTCATCCATTGGTCCAGATTGCACTTGAAGATAGTCAAGGAAGGGATCTGCTTCACATGAATAGGAAGCCTATTCCAGAGGAGAAGCAATCTCTGGGACACATATCTGTCTCTCCAGCATGATCTATTCATGTCAGAGATCAGGTTTAGATTGTTGGAGCAGGTAACTCTCTTGTAGTTAGTTTTGCTAATATGCAACATTTCCATCAGAGATGGGTCACAGACTGCCTTGTAGGTCAGGCACAGATAACCCCTCAATAATTGGTAGGAAGCTAAATACAGTGGCAGAGCTTTTAATTGGTCCACATGTGACATCTTGGTTATACCTTGTGTTTTTTGGTGAGAAACCTCTGAGGATGCTTCAACTGTAGTAGTTGCCTGGTGCGGCATATGCCAAAGGGTGCACTGTACTTGATTCTTGGTCTAATGAAGACTGAGTACAGTGGTACTATATCATCCTTAGATCTGGATTCCATACCAGTACTTATAAGCTGAGCCACACAGAAGGATTTCCTCACCACCATGGGTATATGGTGGTCAAAGTACAGATTATTATCTGAGTACCCAGATCTCTCACCACTGGGTCCACTGTTGGGGGGATGCTATCAATGTTGTAATTTGCATGGGTATTTGATTTCCCAAAGGGTAGTATTACACACTTCTTCACATTTAGTTTGAGGCCATTCCTCTGATGCCAATCATTATCTGCATTAGACCTTTCTGTAGGATATCAACATAATTTGGGGAGTCAGTGATTGCCCCTATCTTGCAGTTATCAGCAAACTTGGTCAGTCAAAGGTCATCTACATTTGCCTTGACATCTGAGAAGTATATCCCAAACTGGAGGGGGCCCAGCACTGAGCCCTGTGGTACTCCACTGGTGACTGACCTTTTGTTGGATGTGGATTCCTCCACTCTAATAACATGTGTCCTATTCGTAAGCTATATGTCTATCCATCTGATGACAGAGGTTTATGCCCAATTTTGTGAGTTTATCTATACATCTCAAGTGGGGTATTGTATCAAATGCCTTGGCCAGGCCAAGGTAGGCAGTATGCACTGTTTTTCCCTCATCCATGGCCTTGGGGGCCTTCTCAAAGAAGCCCACCAGAGCGAGCAGGCAGGACCTGCCCTTGATGAAGCCAAATTGGGTTGGGTCTAGAGTCTGGAGATTTTCTATGTCATTGTTAATCAGGACCATGATTATCCCCAGTCAGACTTATGGTTTGGTAGTTTCCTGGATCAGCTGATAGTTCCCCTTTGTACAGAGGGATGACTTTTGCCATCCTCCACTCTACTGGGGCAAAGCCTGTCTGGAGACTGTAGTTAAATAGAGATCCAAGTGGAACTGCTAGGTCATGCTTCAAGCTATTTAATAGGCACCCTGGTATTCTATCAGGCCCCATTAATACCATGTTTCTAGCTTTAGAGAGTGCAGTGACAACCTGTTCTTTTGTAGTAATAGCCAAAGGAATTTTAGAGGATATTTCATGTGGAGTAACTGGAGGTCATGAGGGGGTGAAATTTGAAATGAATCAGTCAGCAGGTTTACTATTTCTTTTGGCTGATTATAGGTGGTGCCATCTGCAACCAACTGAGCACATTGTTGAGTGTTTCCCTTAAGATTTCAAACATAACTAAAAAATGTTTTGTAGTTCTCCTTTGCTTGGGAGGCTATTTTATTCCTGTATTTAGCTTTTGAAGACTTGACTAGTTCCCTGATTTGCCTGTTCAGACTAATGAGGAATTCTTTTTGCTCTGTTGTGCACTCTCCCATTTATGTCTAGACAGGAATTTCTGGTTTCTGTTGTATAGTCTATTTATGCCAGGGGTCCACCAGGGTGCTTGTTTTTCTGACTAGACCTGGGTTTAGTTCAGTCAGGTACTGCTGTTGCCATGCAGTTGTTTAAGTGGCTGTACAGGGCATTCCTGTATACTTCTGCATAAGCCACCACATTTTCACAGCTGGGGAGCTTTAAAATTGCCATTGCTATCACTTAATGGAAGGTAATTTGCCTTGGAAAAATTCTTTAGGGCTTTAGGGTTTGATGGGGGTTCTACCATTGCATTTATTTCAAAGGAGACTGATGTATGATCAGATATTACTAATGAGGACATTACATTGGTGGGGTGGGGAGTGCAATATTCCCCCATGTTTGTGAGTACCATGTTAAGTTGACAAATTCCAGGAATTTCAGAGCGCATGTTAGTGGTTGTATATGTTTCCCAATTTCTGGAGGGGTAATTAAGATCACCCATGAGCAGTTTGTTAGGCTGAATGGTAAGTGATTCTAGTAACTTCAGGCATGCGGAGTGGTTTTCATGGTTCATGGTTAGAGACCTGTAGCTAGTGATAATATGGTGGGGGATTTTGCCTATGGTCAGCTGGACATGGAATAGCTTATGTGAGTCATCCTGCTTGACCAATCTACAGGTGTGAGTGCTTTTTATGTAAATGGAAACACCTCCACCGTTCATTTTTTTCCTTTTCAGAGGGTGGTCTGAATGTGTAATAGGATGTGTAATAGGCACTGTAGCCTTGCACTGCTGGGGTGCTTTCTGCAGTCTTAAACTATGTCTCTGTAACTGCACAGACATCAGCATTCTCCAGAGTGAGGAGAGCTTCTAGGGAATGCAGTTTCTTGTTAAGACTCCTAGCACTGAGCCATATCACCCTCAGCTTGACATTACAAAAATTTGTTATGTTAGTAGGTCTGTTGGCTTGGCACTGCCAAAAAAGGCACAATAGGAGTGACTAATGCCTTGGCCAGTATTCAAAAGTCTAGTGGCGACAGGTGCAGACCTTCTCTGGCAAAGCAGCATGGTCTGTCAATCATGCCATTCCAGGCTGACAAATACTGGGTCCCCTTGGAATGACACAAGTAGCTAAGCCAATTATTGAAGTCAGTCATTTTCTATTTATATTGTGGTATCATTCTTGGTGAGAGTATAATGCTGCTCAGTGTGAGGGTCATACTAGCCTGAGACACAAATTTTGAGACAAATTAATATCTCCTGGTGCACAATGTGGTTTACTGCTATTTCCTCTGCAGCAGTGCAGTGCATAAAGAAAAACATAATTGAAAGCATAATGAATAACTGCAATGGCTGTCTAGATAATTAATGTTGTATCACATATGGGTTATGGGTCAGTAAATTCATATCTCTCAATCGTACCAAATTCCTCAGTATTTACCAGTTTTGAGGTCTAAGTAATGGGGTGCCACGAGTTCCCGAGTGGCCAGGGACGTCGGGAGGCATACGCACTGTACTGACTTCAGTACAACTTCTATAGAAGAGGGGGTAGCTTTTTTAATTAAAAAAAATTACATATTTTTCTTTTTAAAAAAAAAGCGTTGGCTCCTTTAAGCATGGCTACATACCATACCAGCCATTCGGAACTGAGCTCACGTCATGTCCGGCTGACTGGCTGTGAGCGGGAAATCTGCATAGCTTGAATTGCTGCGGGAAATGCGCATAGCTTAAATGCACTGCCGCATGGAATCGCAAATGGATTAGTGAGTGTGTGTGCAAAGCAATCACAAACGGATTATCGTTGTGGATTCAGGTAAGGTGTGTGCAAACTACAAAGCAATCGCAAATAGATGGATTATCATAGTGGTGAACGGATTCAGGTAAGGAAATGTGCATAGCTTAAATGTATTGTCGTGTGTGTGTTATCATTGTGATGAACGGATTCAGGTAAGACAATGTGCATGCATAGCTTGAATGTATTGCTGTGTGTGTGTAAGGAAATGTGCATAGCTTGAATGTATTGCCGTGTGTGTGTGGATGGATTATCATTGTGGTGAAAGGATTCAGGTAAGGAAATGTGCATAGCTTGAATGTATTGGTGTGTGTGTGTGTGTGTGTGTGTGTGTGTGTGTGTGTGTGTGTGTGTGTGTGTGTGTGTGTGTGTGTACTGGGGTGTGTGTGTGTTTGTGTGTGTGTGTGTGTGTGTGTGTGTGTGTGTGTGTGTGTGTGTGTGTGTGTGTGTGTGTGTGTGTGTGTGTGTGTGTCAGAGAGGGGTTGGTTCGCTATGTGTGGCTGAGTATACGTGAGTACAAAGTGGTAACAACACTGCAGATGGTTATGCAAAGGATTTAAGAACAGGTTCTAGTGAACTGTGATCCTTTTTTATTCCCACATATACAAAGAGAAAACCTTCATACAACCTTGAGAAAATCCCACAGCACACATGCATTAATGTTTTCCACATCTAGCGAAAACATTGCTTAAAGAAATAATTTAAACCAGTAAAATTAATATTGAATAGATATTTCTTCTAAAGAAAGACAGTTTATAAACAGGATGCAACTTTACAAGTGTGATTTTTGATTCTGCTGTATGCCAGTTTTCTGATAGTTAACTAATTCTGCCCCCAGGTCTTTGAAAAGTACCATTTTCGGAGTTCTCTGGCATTTTTTTCATTTCTGGTTTACTTTACTGCCTTGTGGTAATATTTTAACCTTGCTGTAGACTATTTTTATTTAATTAAACTTGTTGTAGTAAATGATGCAGAGCTACACTGCCTGCTCCAAATGTGGCATATCAGGGACTTAAAATAATACAACTTCTAGGCACTGCTTCAGATCATGTAGATATCCAGTGTGTGTGTCTGAAATGCCCCCCACATAATACACCTGCTGGCTATAGGTGTTCAGGTTCAAACCCTGCTCCTTTGCTTCAGGGTAAGAAGAGCCTAAAGTCCCTAACCACCACCATTTCTGAACTTTGGTTAGATATTTTTTTCTAACAGTTGTGAGCTATGGTGAGAAGTGAGAACTGAAGTATTTCCCTCATTATTGTTTTTGTTGTGTGTCCAGGTTTTTTGTGCTAAGGTGTGAAGTGAGAACTGACTTTGTATTCCCTCATTATTGGCTTTGTTTGTCCAGTTTGTTTGTGCTAAGAGGTTGAGAGCTATCTAAATGATAGCCATTAAGTTTTGGTCTTCCTATGTTTCAAACTGCTGATTTAGCATAGTGGTATGTTGCAGTGACTGTAATGCATATGGTTCTGGGTTCAAGACATGCATGGTGGTAACACAGCATTTTATTCTAGCAACTTTCCAAAATTATACAAGCAATGTTTAAAATGTGCCCCCCCCCCCCAATAAATGTTGGCTTTTTCCAGATTTCTTGTGCTGCAAAGTTAAGAGATACAGCTGAGTGTCGAGTACATTTTACAAGGAGCTGAGAGCTGCCGGGGAGCTAAAGTTTAGTGCTGCTTATGCTGAGTTTGCTTGTACTGTTAATAGCACAACAGGTAGTGTTCTTGCATTTGATGCAGAAGGCTGTGGGTTCTTCTCGCACTGTAGGTAGATGCATTACTGTACTGTGTTGTAAAGGGGGGGGGGTGGATGCTGTAGTCCGTTTTGGTGAAGATATCTAGTAGTAACTATGAACCTGTTATCAGCTTGCCATCCATTCCCTATTGCAATATTACTAGTGTATCATTTTTTTAATGCAACATAGGCAATTTATTCCTCAAGGGCAACAGGCACTTTATTTGTAGATGAAACCATGAAATATAAAGTTGTTTGCTAGCAGCAGCCTCTTCATTAGTTACAGATTTCTTTAATGTAAAATTATGTAGACGGCTTTTACTAGTTCAGAGATTGTGCATATTTACTGATACTGGTGGACTGTAGAAGTTTGAGTAGACTTTTATGATGGAAATGTTCTGAATTGGGTTGTTTTGTCATTATTGGTGCATGCATTTTGTTTCATTGTTTACTGGAAAAATGTTCAAAACAATACATTTAAAACACTGTCTAACAACTATACTGTATTGTAAAAGGAATATAATTTAATACAATCAGGAAGGTGTATCAAAGAGTACATGTATGTTTCATGTGCAAGGTGCCTATGATTTGAAAACAGCCCAAAGTTAATCTTTATCTGCCACTGGCAATATGTATTTTCTTTGAATGTGGGTTTCAATGCTGTTTCAATGAATGTGAGTTTCAAGGGCAGAGAAGTTTTAATGCTATGTCTAGTTTCATTGTGAGACTGCATTGCTTTGTTTAGCAGATATTTATTGGTGTTCGTGCTGTAAAATGCAAAATAAAACATTTCTGGCAAATCATTTAAGAATGAAGTCACTAAATAATGACTGACGTCAAGTTTCAGACGTCATAATCTTCAGAAAAATGCATGCTAAAGCAAAACTTGTTATTCTATCAACTGTCTTAAGTTTATACAAGATCAATTTTTAGTACTGTTTGTATGTTCCCCCAATATATTTGGCCTTGTCCAGATTTCCTGCATTAAGAGGCTGAGAGGTATGTGCAAATAAATCACTTTATAGAATTAGGAATCTCCAAATCTCTCAACTGTCCCCAATTTTGGCTCAAAATGTTGCTCTCCCCCTAATAATCCCTCCGCAAAATAGCAATTTTGGAAGAAAACGTGGAGGGTTTACTTTTATAAATAACTGTAATGATCAGAGTTATACATTACTTTTATTTCAGAAATGCATGTAGATTCTCTAATTTTGTCAGCTGCTCAAGTTAACAGTGCTCATATTAAAATGGTGTCCCATCTTTGACAGGTTCCCAGCTGTATTGTCTGGCAATTTTATATTTTTGCATCACATTTTTGGTCTGTTTTTCATAAAATTGCGGTTTTCTGGCAAATTAGTGGCAAATCATTAAAGACTGAAGTTAGAAAATAATGGCAGACATTTGAGTTTCAGATTTCATACCTTTCAGAAAATTCGTAGTAATGCAAGACCTACTACTATTCTATTATCTTTCTAAGTTTATAAGAGCAGTATTAAAAAAAATGTCCTTATTTTTGGGCCTTTGCCTCAGTTTTATTTATGGGTTTGTTGCTCTAAGAGGTTGAGAGGTATATGTGTGTGTGTGTGTGTGTGTGTGTGTGTGTGTGTGTGTGTGTGTGTGGTAAGTAGCATACATCTCAACGGTCCAAATTTTGCAGAATGTCCAGATTTTTGCCCCATATTTTTTGTCTGTTCCTCGTAAATTGTGTGATTTTCTAGAAAATCATTGAAGGCTGAAGTTGCTAAATAATGACAGACATTTTAGTTTCAGACTTCATGTCCTTTAGAAAAATTAATACTAGCACAAATCCAACTTTCTACGTTCACAAGAGCATTATTTAATATCTGTCCCTGTTTATTTAAGGCTTTGTCCATATTTCTTGTACTAAGAGGTAGGTAGGGGTGTGTGTGTGAATGAAACACCCTAGTTAGGGGTAGCAGGTAGTTAGTAATATACTCAAGCTCACAACCTGTACCTTAGTTACAGAAAACAAAAGCATGAATCCTCTACCCCAACTACCATGCTGCATTTTTCAAAGAACTGACTTTCAGGTTCATTTTCAATTCAAGGAACCGAGTTTGAGTGAATCTATATTATATTACTGAAGAGGCATTACAGCGAATGCCTCTTCATCGACACTAAAAGAGCAAACCGTGAATTACAATAATGGCCGTAGCTTGGCTGGGGAGGGGGGTAGCAGTTTGAGAGCTGTGAGTACAAATTTGAAAATCCTAGCTACACCCCTGCGAGTGGCCCCCTTAATTCCCAAATTTCCAGGATTTTTTATTTTTTTTCTGCTTTTTTTGCTGACATCATTTCATGCAGAGGCGTGCACGATGATGTCAGCTTCATGAGAAGCCTGCCTAGCCTGTGAGAATTCAACTGAGGGGAAGGCTGAGTCTGAGAAGTGTGCTTGTTTATGTTTATATGACTCGGTACATATGCTGCACTTCAAACTCAAGTCACGTATCGCAGTGCATGCTTTAGCATTTTTTGCAGAGAATCCAGAAAGAGGAAGGGACAGGACACACACAAATCAACAGAGAGAGCAGCTGAGCAGCTGACAGCAACAACAACAGTCACAGACAGTGTTTTTTTGTTTTAAAATCATATTTATTTACTTTAGAACTTAGAAGGCAGTCAGGAGGCAACCCTGTCCTCAAGCAGCAGAGCAGAGCAAGAGCAATCTCATCGGACTCAGAGCTGTGCAGCAGTCATGAAAAATATATTATTTCTTCTACTTCTTCTTCCCCTGGCTCCTCCTCCACATCCAGCAGGTAAAATAAAAAGAAAGATATAAAGAAAATGTATTGTTTTGAGTTATAGACTCATAATATGAATGAAATATGAATCATGCTGCTTGCTTTGGTCTGGTGGTGATAAGTTGATGTGAGTGGCGGGCGTGGGCTGCAAGTTTAAGACGTTACATGTGTAACTGTATATGACACTATGTAGAGAGAAAGGGTAGGGGAGAGATGGATAGCACCTATCACTTCTGTGTTGTTGCGTTTGTGGATAAAAGAACTTGGTGGGCATGAATTGAAGTCACTAAAAAAGCTGACGAGTGATGAAACTTAAGTTATTGCAGATTTGGCAGAGGACAACACTGTCTGGAGGAGCACTGGCTGAGAGTATGCTGGGGTAGGAATTTTAAACTATGGGTGATGTTGCTAGTAGTTGTTAGCCTGTCTCAGTCTCCTTCAGATGGTACTGGGCAGAACTCAGAGCTCCAACAGACATGTGCACCTGCAGTCTCCCATGCTTTGTGACTAGCATGCTAGTGGAATAGTGGAGGAAGAGAATGAGGCAGCTGCAGTCTTGCCACAAAATGAAGTGTTTAGGTAGTTGCTTTGTCCAGGAGCCATTCAGACTGAATCCCTACACAACATACTTATGTAACTTTAGAAATTATATAGAAAGCATTGGGGGACTGAGTGTTACTAGAAACATGTGCAACTGAACAGGTTGGTGAAGTTTCTGCAGCTGTGACTTATTTACTTATGATAAGAAATGGATGGCCAGTGCCCATCTACCATAGAAGGCAGTGACAACGGGGTCTTGGTAGCCATGGAAAAGAATATAGCTGAGCTTATTGTGAGGGGGACATTTATGATATAGCTTTAGTCATGGACCATGAGTTCAAGTGCCTCATTGACCAGCATTATACCTCTCAATTTCTCAGAGCAAGAAATCTGGACAAAGCCAAAATACTGGTGGGACAAAGGCCCAAATATAGGTACCAATTTTAAATATTGCTCCTGTAAACGTAGACAGTTGCTAGAATAACAGGTTTTGGATTACTGAATATTTTCTGATGGATATAAAGTCTGAAATTCAAATGTTTGCATCATCTATTACTATTTAGTGACCAATCTTCATTTTGGGATCCCACAATTCCATTGGAGTAGGTGGGGGTTACATGATTATGTATGCAGATTTTATTTTAATCAGTGTCCCAATTTTTGGTCAGTTGTACCTACTTTTCATGGGCCTTTGTCCAGATTTTTAATGTTTCTAGGTTGAGAGGTATGGTATACATACACAAGTGAGGGGTGTTTTCAGTCCTAAATTCAGACTCCCATTGCTTAGAAGGTTCTGTTTGTGGTTCTTAAGGTCACGATAATGGGGATAACATTGTTTCTCAGTGCATGGAATGACAGTTGCACTTGAGATAGCCTCAGCCAAGCTATTCGAAGCCTAAGTCTTATACTGATACCCATTATAACCTCCCTGCAGTAGCTTCCATCAGTAATGCATGATAAGAAGGGGAATAAAAATCCTGGACTCCTCAACACTCCACCTTTGTGCTCTAAATTTAGCACCATTCTCCCCATCACCAGCCACGTCTGAAGAAGTCAAGCTAACAATATATGTTTGAATTGGCTCCCAATTCCGATCTCATGTGTAACAGGTTGTACACAAAGGCACACCATTTACATCAAATAGCCCTTAAGGTGTGAAACATGGCAATGAGATTTTTCATGTGTGATTCTCAAATTACTGACACATGCTGCAATGTTCTATAATGAAATACTTAATCACTTGGCTTGTAATTCTTTCCATTTGGAAGGATAAGTAAGATAAACTGTGACGTATTTTCATGTTGGAACTTACACACAGTTAAAATTGTATTTACCATCTGGGAATCAAACCCATGGGATAAAGAATCCAAAAACTGAAACTTAGCTTAGTAAATCTTATTGCCACATGAGAACTTGCTTTTAAGCATGGTAATTACAAACATACTAATTTCAGGATGAATGGAGATATACTTCAGAGAGGCCTGTATGCGTGTGTGACTTTAAGTAGTCCTGGGAATGCATTACTATATTTAATGCAGTATTTCCAGTTTAAGGGCAGTCTAGACCAGTGGATGGGGAATAGGAAATTTACACCAGGCCTGACACTGATATCCCTTATGGATAGAAGTAGCTTATAAATGCCTGGCCCTCAATGTCCTATTTGGATGCAGGACATCATTATTCTTTCAGAAAAACTTGGATAGTCTTAGGAAGGCCTCTCAGGTCATTAGTCTAGTAACAGTCTATGAATCTTTGAATCTATAAATATATTTCAGCTGGATGGAGTTGCATGACCTGAGTAATACATGTCGGGTATGTTACATACATACTTCACAAGACATACTGTCCTAAAGACATAGTTATGATATGTGATTAATCATGATGATTATAGTAAGGCTATTGTGCCCATCATACAGACGCACATGCATTTTAAATTAAATATCATTGTCATGTTTAAGAAATTGTACATACATTTGCTTGAGGTTGTATGTGTAGTTTAGTTTAGTTTAGTTGCACATTCATTACTGATACATTGCTTGCAATAAACGTGTTTCTCATTCTTATCTGTCTTTAGTTTTACACTACTAATGAAAATGTTGTGAGAAATGTGATTCTGACACCCTTTGTAAAAAGTATTTTTAGCTGAATTTGAACCATTAATCTCTTGTGTTCTTTATCTAAAGTCATTGTACTTACACTTTGTGCCACAGATATAGGTAAGTGACAGGTGGAATTTCTCCACTCTGTACTGTACATAGTCGTATTGCCTATGCAATGCTGCCAGGCTGTTTTGTGCTACAGAAGGCAGCCTAAACTACATTTTTCACTATTTACCTTAGTGTTTACATTTACTCACTGATGAGTGGAGTACAAAAGCAAAAGACATTAGAAAAAATTATGACAGAGACAAAAGCTGACAGTATAATGAATTCAATCAATAGGTTTATCTAATGATAACCAGTTCAAGAAGTGCATTACAGTGACACATGTGGCCTGCTCACATGTCACTGCAATATCAGAAATGTGCTTTGTGGAACAAATTATCAGAATTGTAGTTAATGACAAATAATGTGAAAGTGGGCAAACAGCAGCTCATATATTGTTAGCAATACTGACAATGATTGTTTTTTAAGCACAACATCCTCTGTAAAATTATCAATTAAGTAATTTTAAACCATGCATCAGCTGTTCTTTTCTCTAAGCACACTGCACTTATACCTCACATCAGAGAAAAAGTTAGCTGAGGGGTGTATTTTCTTCACTGAGTACTATCCATACTGCTGGCAGACTCACAATGCCACCAGGCTTGTTTGTGTTACTGAATGCAGCCTTAACGAAAAATTTCACTTTTTTCCTCAGGCAGTGAACCATGCTTGTGTGTTGTCAAGCTGAAGACAAATGTAACATGCTTTAGAAATAAATATATAAAAGAGAATAAAGCTGAGAGTGAAATTAATTCAATCAATTGGTATATGTAGCAATGACTAGAGCAAGACGTGCTTTACACTGACAGATTAATTTATATATATATATATATATATATATATATATATATATATATGAGAATTGAAATATGATCTCTAAACAGGATTTGAACACTGCATCATCTGTCTTATTTCTCTCAATTCACTTCATTTACACCATGTGCCACAGGGTTATACACCTGTCATGTGCATTCTCTGCAGTCATTAATATCCAAGGTGTTGCTGGCCTTGCACCGATGCCAGGTTTATTTGCACTACTGAAGGCAAGCCACATGAAATATTTCACGTTTTTCCCTTAAGCCATGAACGTTGATTGCACACTGCTAAGCAGCCCACAAGTGAAGGCAATATTAACTAAAAATTGTAAAAATTGTTTTGGATAATTTAAAAGAACGTGAAATGAATCAAAGTGTATATCTAATTACATTAACACTTTCAGCCATCTCACATCTCCTTGCCATATCACTACTATCATTGATGTCTCACAATATCAGGACCTTAGGTAATGCTATAGGAATGGAAAAGGGGACAGAGCACAACAGAAATGCTTTCACTTTTCACACAGCTCACACAGTTAAAATTGACAACATTTCAAATGACATATGTATCTGTTAAAGTCAAAACTGGCATTACTTGAGTTTCCTACTGCAACACATTCATACACCAAAATGATTGTCAGTATTTGTTATGACCTTGCTCAGTAAAATTATCTGTAAACAGGTTTCAAACCCTGCATTACCTGTACTGTTTCTCTAAGCTCAATACCTTTATACCTCATGCCTCAGAGATAGGTGCCTGATAGCATGAATTTCCTCACTCGGTGCTGTCCAGAGTGCTGGGAAAAGAGCTCCAATGCCAGTCTCAGTTGTGCTATTGATGGCATTCCACATTAAGTTTGTAAGTTTTTACTGTGGGAAGTGAACTGTTTTTTTATTGTTACTGATGGCTGCCAGTCAATGAAGCTCAATTCCAAATGGCACGTAAATGATCAAGAAAAAAATATATTTTTTAAAACGAGTGCTTTAAATGTATATTTTTTTGCTGTTTCATCAACTTTATTATCTTGCAATAGGTGCCTGTACATTTTTAAAACATCAAACCATGGTATTAAAACAATCATTTAAGATAATTTCTCATATTTGCCACAGATAATGATATATAGCATTACAATATATAAAATATATGACATTAGCAAGGAGTAAAAGTGTTTTGATGTTCTCAAAATGTGATAATATATCAGGTCACATTGAATGGGCAACAGAAACAAGCTATGAAAGTTGTTCTTTCTCATTTGCCAGTAAATGTCTGGATGAGTGGGATATTGGTAGCAGTTGAGATACTCATGTGCTTGCATAATATTAAACAAATACTGTAAACACTGCCGGTGTGTTCTTCTGTTTATCTGTGGTGCCTCATTCCCTTATCTATGCTTTCTTAACAACAATACTGTCTGACTTCTATTGTATGTGGTATATGTATCAAAGCTTAATAAATATGCACATCATTGCTTAGCAAGAGGGATTAACTGTGGTCATTAAAACAGCATTTGAATGTTAGGAATATTGCTGTCCTAACTCTGTCAATGTACTTTCAGACATGTTGGTAAGTCTCTTCTCCTTGACACACCCTCCGTAAGTGTACAACAAAGGAGATGTGTAATGCCAATTGTTCCTGCAGTCAGACTAATCAGAGACATCTGCAAGCCATAAGCAGGTAACACTTCTCATTGCTTATTCTTGCAGTGCTAGGGCATGTGCATGTAATTGCATGGCTCCTTATACCATGTTTAACTTCCCTGCACTTAATGCATATTGTGATATCACTAATGATAATGATTTAAAACATCAGTTTGCATACTCATGGTGCTCAGAATGCTGAATTTGTACTATATAAAGTTATTCATGTAGTTAATGAACTTGTATCATAGTTGAGAGACCGTTTGGATCCAGAGACTGCCAAATACACATACGTTTGAAGATTTATCTACTTTCTAAACTGCTTTTTTGGCAAGTTATGTTGATATTTCTTACAGAATGTTTTTAGGATGAATTAAGGATAATTATTGTAAGAATGCATTAAGGAGGAATTACAATGCCCAGTACAAAACCATTTTTTTCTATCTGCATTTTCTTTATCCTTTACTGTTGGCATACCCCATGTATATCAGTTATTTTTCTGCATTACAAAGTTTGGTAAAGAATGCTATGTGACATAATTTTGTAGGTTTTATTTTCTTGAAATGTGAACACTTATTGTGTAGTATGACTTCATAGCAAGTTCAGGTATTTTTACTTATATAGCACAAAGAATGTGTTAAGGCTCCGATATATACCTGGCTTCCTTCCACACCAGTAGATTTGTCACTATAATAATTTTCTCCATTTCTACTTGTACATTGTGAATTAGTATTGTTAATGGTGCAATGTATTCCACAGTTGCACAATTGTTGCCTACATTACAGAACTATTATACTTGTTGTTATTTTATTAATATATTGGTTGGGAGTGCTTATTTAACTTGTGTGCAGTCAAAGGGAGCATTACTTTTAAATTGTTGTGTGCATGATGGATGCATATATTCACACATAATTAAGTTCACAGCCATCTTGTCTATCATAAATTTAATTCTGTGCCTGTTTTCTGCTTCATCTCATACAAGGACATGGCATCCACGATATCTGTAACCTGCAAGCAACCATTTACTGATGCAGAAAATGAGGTCAATATCCAGGCCTGCCATTGCCATGGACATTTTCTCTTAGGGTGAGGTAGAAGTGACAAATCTGCCCAATACAGGGTATGACAGCAGGTAGTCAATGTCATCATTGCTGTTGGAGGGCATGGGAGAACTTATTCCCAGTTACAACACAGGCAAGTGATACAATAACCTCCACCCACTGTAGGGCAGCTGCAGTTGACCAGGAACAGTGGCTACAGGGATGGTCCTGACACCAAACCACTACTGACTGAAACAGAGGAGTTCTTGTACACTGTCAGAGATCCAGACAGGGTCCATACATAATATATGATGTTGGTGCTGAAGTGGACAACAGACCAAGAGAGTCTCAAGAAGAACTTCCAGGTATGCAAAATAAAAACAATTGTAAGTGTCATTGTATTATCTATAGATGTGTATATCTTATATGTCTGATATATCTAGTGCCAGCAATAAGTATGAGTTAGACAACACAGTAACAGAGAGCTAGAGGAGGGTGCTTGGGGGGAAATTCAACTAGTCAGTAGATTTTTGTATGACATTACTCTTGATATGCACATGTTAGAGATTTTTCTTTGTTTCCTGAGACATTTGCATTGTGATACTTAGCAATCTTCTTTCCTTTCCCTTCTTTACATAAAGGGACATCTGGATTGCAGTGTGCAAGACTACCTGCACATGATAAGCACACATTTTTATTGATATTAGTGTATATAAGGTAGATTTAGGTCTAAGTGAGAGGAATGTTTGTATTGCTTTAACATGTATTATAGTTTAACACACATTTAATATAACAAGGTTTTGATCAGTTTCATTCCCTATTAATCTCTTTCCTGTGTTTGTTTCTTATCATAGATTATGTTGACAGTGGCACTGTGGAACTCCAATCACCTGATTTTATAGTATTGGTAGTCTCAGATGATGATGGTGATGATGAAGAGGCACAGTCTGTGGGTGCAGAGGGTCAGTCTGGCACTGAGGTTGTGGCCCGCCGTATTCCCTAACCATAATTTGGATGCAGTTAATATGCCTATGCATAGCCATGACACAGAGCCTTCTGATATAAGACAGGTTGAGGGTAACACAGTTGATCATGGTAGTGTGGATACTCCAGTTGCAGAGCTGGTTGGTCCTCCACATAGCCTTCATGTGGGTGAGGTGCCATTCAGGAGGGCTGTTAGATATGCTTGAAGGAAGCCTACTATTCACCCCCTCCTCATGTTGCTGTGTCATTAGACACAACCAGACATATGTGTAGGGCACTAATGGTGGCACAGGCACATTCTTCCAGGGCCTCAGAAGAGATAGTGTGAATACTAAACATCATGCATTCTGACATGCGTAAATCCCTGAACCATGTTGATGACTCATTGGGCAGGATGAATAACACAATGGATTAGGCAATGTCTGTGATGGAAAGTCTGTTGAGGAAGGGTTGGTATCCATTTGGCCAAACAGTCACTATGTTTTCTGGTGTTAGCAGATGTGGCCAAGCCAGATCCCACTGCCATAGTGGCACTACTTCCACTGCTCCATCAGTGATTGCAGTATCCACATCCACACATGGTTGCCCACAGGGTCATGGTCCTGGACTAAGTTGTGAGGAGAGAACATTCAGCACACATCTGTCATGTTCAGGTAGCATCCTGAATTCTAGCCAAGTGCAGCAAAACTCCTAAGAGAGGTAGGTCTCATGGTCAGGGTTGATGACTGAATTGACTACTCTACAAACAATGGCTCACACTTGTCCGAGATGTCAGTACATGTTGTTAGCGCAGCACTTGATTGTGCTCATGCAGACACACATGCACATTGAAAAAAACACTTCCTCATACCACCTCACACACATGACAGCTATCTAAACAGTATTGTTGAGTGCTATGTATCTCTTATTACTGGGTCTGACCACTGTGTACTTTAATAAATACCTGTGTTTTAACTCGCACACACTCACTTCTTTGGTGACAGCCTTGCCCTCCTGCCACATCCCAACTACCCTGAGCTAGTGATGAAGACTGGGCCCTGCCCTTTGCACATGTTTTGTAATTTAGCGTTGCATATATGTCTAATGCACACAGCGGATAGCTACTACTTGCTTACTCACAAGCTTGCATTTATCAATATGTATTGCAGAAGAATGTTTTTGATTTCTTGTTCTTACTCATTTATGAATGATTGGTAATATAATTGTTGGACCACAATTTATTTCAGTTAGTATTCTAAGTTAAGCACTCAAAACAGTAGGTACTTCAATCTTACTTCTTGCAATACTTGCGCAAATGATGATAAAATTGACCTGTTCCATAGTTTATAGACAGTGGTCAAGTGAAATGCTTGATGCACATGAGTGGGTAAAATACATAGCTGTATATTGCAAACATCAGTCATATAAGCTATTACTGACATAATTGTACACCTCAAATAAATGATGTGCCTAGGGGTATATACATATTTCCATATGAGAGTACTCGGTTATATAACATGTTTTTCCTTACACTGAGTGTACACAATTGCTTTATAGTTTCCTGAATAGCTCCTCCATGTTGGATTGGATAATTAGCATGTAATTATCTCTTTATGATGTCATTGGCATATTCTGCCATTGGGTGTAGCATAAATGACATTTTTCATTTTTAGGTTTATGCACCTAAAAAGATCATCACCCAGACTATATGGAATACTTTCATAGTCATAATTTTATATTTTAAATGTGTATTTTGTACCTTTACACTTAAAGCAGTAGACCAACTTGCTAAATATACACTTGTTGAATCTTGCTTAATGTGTTTACAGTTTACAATCGTATTGTGTATATACAGCACTGTTCTATTAATAATATTTGCAATTATTTGTGCTCTTCATTAAAATTGTGAATTTTCACTGGGCTATAACTGTAAATGGTCAGTACTGATTAGTGCATTGAAAAATATGTCAGCAACAATGACTACAGCCAAAAAATATTCTCAAAGACAAAATATAGCAAAAACCAATGCTTTATTCAAAAAAATTATCGCATGCAGTTTCGTCAAAGCTTTATCAGTGAAGAGATCTAACATTATCCTAAACTGCCTGCATCTAAAACAACAGAATATCACATGATCATTATACAAAACTCACATTAGAGTGAGACATTGCCCTCTAAATAAATTCAAATAATGAAATAAATAAAAATACATTTCATGAATTCTTATATAAAAATAAAATATAGTAATAAACATTCATATAATTAAACTATATCTAATTATTTAAAAAATTAACATAAATTTTCATTGGTTATTTCACCAAAATACATCAGTTCGTTTTCCAATGGCAACATTTTATTATGTATTTATTTACTGACATTTGTTTACTGGGAAAGTCCAACTGGGCACAGGTATCTTTTTTTTCAATGAAGGCCCAGGGACAAAAGCGCCACAGATAAGTTGAAATGGGACATTATATTACATACTCTACATAAAAATAGCCAATATGGCTTACAGATAATTACTTTGATTCATTTTCATACAAATATTTACAATAAAAAAGTTTACATTCAGATTTAAAAATATACAAAGCATGCTGCAATTACAGCAGGAATAATTATGTTAAGTAGGAAGGAGATGCACGTTAGTAGAGAAAGATAAAATTCCATTAGCGGGTGATATAAAAAGTACTGTACAGGGGTGAGACAAAGAGTGTAGCATGACACTGAATTAACAGTTTAACTGTACTTAAATTATGTATCTATAGGAAGTAAGATTGAGATATTTGAAGAGCTATCTTCCTGGTGTAGAGAAGGAACATAGACAAGAGGCAGAGAGGAAATCTTTTAGTAATGGCTGATGAAGGTGAGGAATAGACCTAACTGAAATAGGAATTTTGTCCCAGGTTTTCGCCACACAATTGGGATATATACTGACTCTTACAGATTTTTGAGGTGTGTCAAAGGCAAGAAGTTGCGTATTATTTAATTAAAAGAGTGGTTCAGAAGATAATAATGGAGAATTGGACTAATGGCTGGGCAACCAGATGGAGCATGTTTTATTCTGTGGGCTAAAACAAGCTGAGTGCAAGCTAGATGATGGAAAAGTTTGGGCCAGCTTGGTGTTTTTAGGGCTATATTAGATGTGAATCTAGGCACCTTGTTCTAACATTGTTCAACCTTACTTATTAAAGAGGCCCGCAGATTGGTTAGAATAGGAACTCCATATAAAAGAGAAGGTAATAAGCATGAGATACCAAGAGCTACCTTTGTAGAATTGTGTGTGTGTGTGTGTGTGTGTGTGTGTGTGTGTGTGTGTGTGTGTGTGTGTGTGTGTGTGTGTGTGTGTAGGTCAAACCTAAGATTATTGTCAGTTGTTATACTTAGAAGTTGTTGACCAGAAGAATTGGGAATACTGTGGAATTGAACTGGAATCTGGAGTTGAGAAATGGAGATGAAAAGAAAGAAGACCAACAACATGGAAATTAGAGAATAAATGTGAGACTGCAAAGCATCAATGTCATTTGTGAAATATAGCTGTATAAGAATGAGTAGAAAGAGTGGACTTTTGTTGACTTTGTTAAACTTGTGAGAAACTAAATGCATTTGCCTCACTTCATGTCATTAATGTTTGAATCTACTGTGAGATGTGGGGAAGAGGAAGGAAAAAGATAGCTGTAAGTAAAACTTTCCTCAATATAAATTACATATTTTACAGTGAAGTATTTTTAGTTGTCCTTGTATGTGAAAAAAAGTTATTAAAGCAAACAGATGCCCTTTATTTCTTACTCTTCTATGTCGGTATTAAGAAATGTAGGCATTGCAGTGCAGAAAGAGAAAAGCTAGAAAAAAGCATGTTTAAGTTCACAGGCTGTAATTGTGGGTTATTGAAGTGGGGAATGGGGTAAAAGTATACAAATCAGATTATATGTAGAGCTGCTATGTTTTCTCTTACTTTTGCATAGGTGAATTTCTGGTTTTAAGACTCTTGACTTAATCTAATATCAAATTTTAAGTGGAAACAAATAAATATGAGAACATCGAATATAATGACAAGTTTTCTTTTAGCAATGAATGTTTCATCTTGTCTGTCAGGTTGCAACAGAGGACTACATTTTTCTTTTTTCTCTTACATTTTCATAGAGGTAAGCTGATAATAGGGTAATAAAAGATAGAACCCTGGTTTCTTCAAAGCTAAAAGTTAATTTATGAAAGTATACAAGTAGATTTCACATTTGGGGAGGGGGAATAAAGTTAAAAAAACAGACACCAATAAGTGTAACTAGAAGCACAGGCAATAACATGCATCATACCATGGATGACCTCAATTTAATGTTAATTAGGGCCTGTGTTAGCAGCTAAGCCTAGCCAACTTTTCCTAAAAGAATAATGGCATCCTATATCCAAATAGGACATTGAGGGCCAGGCATTTATAAGCTACCTCTGTCCATAAGGAGCATGGGAATCAGGACCAGTGTAAATTTCCTATTTCCTATCCACTGATCTAAATTGATGTTAAATTGGATAATAAAGAAATTTGGCTTCACATGTATAGAAAGCCTGTCCCATTGGATGGGGCATTTTCTGGGACATTTATCTGTCACTCCAGCATATTCTGTTTATATCACAGACAAAATTCAGGTCCCTGGATCTTGTATTTCTTGTACTGTTTGAGTTATGAATATGCAGGAGATTCATAAGTGTGGAGTTTACAGATGCCTTGTAAGCCAGGAATAGATCACCCCTCACCAATCTGTAGGAGACTGAGTAGAGGAAAAGGGCTTTAAGGTACTCTGCAAAAGACAGGTTTGTTACACCTTGTATTGTTTTTTGTAAGGAACCTCTGAGGTCACTCTAGTTGCTGCATACGCATAATTGCTAGAGGAGCTCTAGTAGTGATAGAAGAGGGAAAAAAAGATAATAATGTCAGATTTATAGTAGTAAGGGGCTGCTGGTAAGGGATGATGATTATACTGGCATGTATTTATATTCCACCTAAAACTGGTATTTTGGAGCTTAAAAAATTGGGGAAAAATAATCAGATTTCATCAGGGAATATTACTTATGGGTGGGGACTACAATTTGATTTGCAATAATGATGATGTATCCGGGGGTCAGGAAAGGGAAAATATAACCAAAAAGTGTAGATATCTGAAGAAGTTTATAAAAATATTTGGTATGAAAGACATGAATTCAGTAATAGGAACTCACAGAGAATTTACATATTATTCCCCAAGGTAAGATAACTGGGCTATTCTTGACAGAAATTATATTTCACAGGAACATGTGCATTTAATTGAGAACTCTGATACACATCCAATAACCTTTTCAGATCAAGTGACAATAATTACTAAGAAAAAAAATGTAGGGTTATGAAGTAAAAAAGAGACAATGGCACTTCCCCACCTACCTGTTAAAAAGAGAAGAATTTAAGGAATCGGTAGTGGAAACTATCTGCGAGTTATTAGGGAAGATTGAAAATACTCTAGAAGATATAGCTAGAGAGTGGGATAAAATGAAACTGGAGTTTAAAAATAGGGAAGAAATAAAAGAAAAATAGATCTGATTAAGATCTGGAGAGACCAGATGTTTTAATGGTTAAGGTCTTCGCCTCCCATGCACAAGGTACAAGCTTCGATCCTGACCTCCGATCAATGCCTGTTTGGACTTTGCATGTTCTCCCTGTGTCTCCATGGGGTTTCTCCCATGTGCAAAAAACATGCTGAGTGTTTCCATCTCAAACTCACCAATGAATGGAGCTGCACAGACTCATTGTGCCCTATAAGGGGAAGAGTTGTACAGACCAACCGCTTTGGGCGTCTACTGTGGTGTGCAGTATCCTCAAGATAGGAGAACATGGATCACAGACTGCATGCTGTGATAGGGCTAGCCACTCAAATGTGTAAAATATGGCTGTAGGTGATTCGGTCATGTTGACTAATGTCAACAAAATGGGCATGGGTAGTTACCGGTGATAAGTAGGTTGAGGACCCGGCCTACTCTTACCCATGCCAGGGACCCTTGTTAATGGTGGGAGGAGTATATGTGCCCCTATTAGCCAGTGTCTGCCTGCTATAAAGCCCAGCAGCCCTGGGTCAATAAGCTACTGGACGGCCAGTGTCTAGTTGCCCAGCCTGGGTTACCTGGGATAGCTCTGTTGAGCAAAAGCTGGATATAAAACCAACCAACCTGCCAAACATGAACTGGGAATTGCTACGCTTAATGTAGGTTCACTGACAGGATGCAGCTTGGAAGTGGATGACATGATGATATGGAGGAGGCTGGATATCGTACATGTCCAAGAGACGAGATGGAAGGGCAGTGCAGCAAAGCCACTTTGCTTGGGATCCAGAAACTACTACTCAGAAATGGTGTAGGAATTGTGGTGAGAGAGAGGCTTCAAAAGGCAGTGAGGGATATAATCACAATTAATGACAAACTCATGGCAATCAGACTCCAGTGTAATGATAGGGCAGTATTCATAATTTCAACCTATGCCCCACAGCAGGGTTATGATAGTGAGGAAAATAGTGCATTCAGACAGCAGTTGCAGGACCTACTAGATAAAGCAGGACAGCATGAATTGGTGTTGATAATGGGTGACTTGAATGCACATATCGGGAGAGACAGAACAGGATATGAGGACTGTCTGGGTCCACATGGGTGGGGTAACAGGAATAAAGAAGGAGAAGCCATTCTAGAATTCAGTCTGGCAAATGGCTTGATAGTAGCCAACACATGGTTCAGAAAGAGAGACAGTCACAAGATCACGCACAAGAATAGCCAACATGCAATTCAGGTAGACTTCCTCCTAGTAAGGAAAAGGCACTGGGGTAGAATCCATGATTGCAAAGGCATCCCCAGTGAAACAGTCATCCCACAGAATAAACCATTAGTTGCCACAATCAGCTGCAAGCAGTGGTCAGAGAAGGCTCTAAGGTCAATAGAGACCAGGCTGAAGACCTGGAATTTGACTGGAGAGAAAGTACAGCAGTTCAAGGAACTACTAAGGGCTCTAGCACCCCAAGAAGTGGAGGAAATAGGTGGACATGAAGAAGAGTGGCAGCGCCTAAAACAGCACTAGAACTACAGAAAAGATGTGTGGCCGAGCCAGGTATGGAAATAAGGTATATAAGGAAAGCTTTTGGTGGAATGCAGAAGTCCAAGAAGACATCAAAATAAAGAAGAAGTGCAGGAAGAAGTGGAAGATAGAAAAGACTGACCAGGCTAGGAAGGACTACTGGTTGGCTAACAAAGAAGTTAAGAAAGAAGTTTCAGTAGCAAAGAATAGGGCATAGGAGGCACTCTACCATCCTCTGGACAGTGACTCAGTAAGGGGCCTCAGGTTGCAAAACAAAGACAGAATGATAAAGAAGATAGTCAGACACCCTTCATAAGGGATGCCAGCAACAACCTGCTGACCCGTCCACAGGACATCAAAGGCAGATGGAAGAAGTATTTCCAGCAGCTTCTAGATGAAGAAAACTCCACAGAAGCTGTACTGCCCCAGAAACAGCCAACAATGAGAGAAGAAGGGGAGCCCACCTTAGAAGAAATAAGAACAGCACTAAGGAAGATGAAATCAGGGAAAGCAGTATGCTCAGATGAGGTCACAGCAGATATGATAAAGATGCTGGGGGAGATAGGGAAGAAATGGCTCCTGAGGGTACTAATAGCAGTGTGGAGAGAAAGGCATATCCCAGATGACTGGAGAATAAGCATACTTGTGCCAGTGTACAATAACAATGGTGACATCCACAACTGTAGGAAGTACAGAGGCATCAAACTCCTACCGCATTGCATGAAAGTTCTGGAGAGGGTGATTAATAAACAGATATGCAGAGTAGTAGAATGTAAGATGGGAGATGAGCAGTTAGGATTCAGATCAGGATGCAGCACAATTGACCAGATGTTTGCATTGAGACAGATACTTGAGAAGAAGCTAGAGATGAGGAGAGAGTCCAACTGGGCATTCCTAGACTTGGAGAAAGCATATGACAAGGTCCCAAGAAAACTGATCTGGGCAGTACTGTGGTGGCTTGAAGTCCCAGAAACATTGGTAGAATTAGTGCAGGCTATGTACAAGGACCCAATGACTCAAGTATGAACAAAGTTCAGCCTCACAGAGGGGTTCCCAGTGGGAGTGGGTGTACACCAAGTTCAGCTCTGAGTCCACTGCTGTTCATACTGGTGATGGACTACATTAGCAAACAGGTTGGAGGGGACAGATCAACAAAGCTGCTGTATGTAGATGATGTGGCAGTACAGGCAGACTCTGAGCTAGAACTTCAGCAAAGAATAGGAGAATGGAATGCAAATTTGAAGGCACATGGAATAAAGCTAAGCACAGATAAGTTGGTGATAATGGCAGCAAATTGGGGAAATCAGAAGAAGCTGAGAATAGAGATAGAAGGGGAGACAGTGGAACAGGGAAACAGCTTCAAATATCTGGGAGGGGTGGCTGAGGAGAAGGGTAGTCTGAATTAAGAGGTCAAAGCTAGAATCAGAGGAGCTGCAGCCAACTGGCATAGAGTATCAGGTGTAGTCTATGACAGAAGAATGCCAAAGAAGCTGAAAAGTAAGGTGTACAATGCAGTGGTGCAACCAGTACTACTGTATGGTACAGAAAAATGGGCAGTAAATGCAGAACCGTTGAAGAAGCTAGAGGTGATGGAAATGAAGTGTCTGAGAAAGGTGGTAGGATGCATACTGTGGGACAGATGAAGAAATGAGGACATAAGAGCAGAAGCCAAAGTAGCTCCAATTGTAGAAAAGATCAAAGAGAACAAATTACAGTGGTTTGGACATGTGTAAAAAAACAGAAGACAATATGATGAGGAAGATTTGGAACAGACAGGAAGAAGGTAAGAGGAAGCGAGGATATCTAGCAAAGTGGCGGATGGATTGTGTGAAAGAAGATCTGTGACAGTCAGGCATGAGTGTTGAAGAAGGCAGGAGTGTGGCACTGAATCGAGGGAGTTGGTGACAGTTAACACTTTACCCTGACCCCATGTAGAAAAAATGGGAAAAAGGGAGCTGATGATGATGATGATGAGTTCTGGTTAAGAAGTAATAACAATAATTTAGAAGGGCTGATAAAGGTTAAAGTATTACAAAATAAAGGGAATCACGCAGAACAAGAAAAGGTGCAATTGCAGACTGCAACAGAGAAAATAGGGGAGTACCTGAATAATATGCATGAGTTTAGAAAGATTGCTGTTAAGCAACAGATTTTTGACAATAACTCCAGAGCACAAAAATGTTTGGCACAATGACTTGGGCAACAAAAAGTAGAAAGGGCTGTTGTCAAAGACCGGGAGCCTATAACAAGAAAAATAACCAGAAATCCTGCAGAGGTATTACAGATATTGATAAAATTTTATTAAAATTTGCATAAAGCACAAAGTGGAGAAATCAAGAAAAAGCACAAATGGAAATATTTATGGAAAACTTAAATATCCTATGGTTAGAGGGAGATGAAGCTTAACAACTAACAGTTAAGATGGGAGAAGATGAGATAAAAATGGTGATGTATAATCAATCTACAGGAAAGTCTCCAGGAATAGACGGTATTACAGGGAAGATTTGGAAGCTAGGAGGGAAGAAAGTGATAAAGATCTGGAAGGTTTTGTTTAACAATATTTTAAAAGGAGGAGGACACCGACATCCCAGAAAAAAGCTTTGGTGAATAGTATACCTAAAGACAGTAAAGACCCATTTAATCCAGCTTCATATAGGCCCATTTTCAATTTTAAACCATGATTATAAAGTGTTTATGTCTATAATGGCTAAAAGAATGGCAAAGGTGATGCCAAAATTGACAGATATGGACCAATGTGGATTTGTGGAAGGGATGCAAATATCTGACAACATTAATAGAATAATGATGATCCAGAAAGAAGCAGAACATAAGAAAATACTGCTATTATTGTCTTGATGCAGGGAAAGCATTTGATAGAGTAAACTGGGATTTTGTGAGTAGGGCAATGGAAGCATTTGCATTTCTTAACACAATAATAAAGTTAATGAGAAGGATATATGAAGGATCAGAGGCAAAAATCAAAGTGGGAGGGTTCTTCTCTGATAAGTTGTCTGAACACAGGAACCACGTAGGGGCATCCTCTTTCCCCTTTGTTATTGGAATTATAATTAGAACTACTGACAAAGAAAATAAGGGACTCAGAAATTCAAGGATCCAATTGGTATGGTGCTCAAGAAAAGTCTTTTAAACACCTTTATTGAGTTATCACTTGTGACATAGGCAAAGTTGCATTTATACAAAAGTAATCAAACTGTATTAAAAAATTAATGTTGGCAAACATTATACTTCACATATATTGCTATATATCATATAACCTAAGCAACATTACATAAATTATTAAATTGCTGCCCTTTTTTTTAAACAAGAAACATCTTTATTAAACCATGGCTTACTACATAAGCAATCATACATTTATATAAATGAAAACAAACCACGCTAACACAATCCTATTTGCAAGCATTTTACATTACAAACCATACTGACAAACTCCCAGTTGCAAACATTATACATCACTTATAATCTACCCAATCATTTTCAGTCAAACATTACACAGCTCATTTAAGTCCTGCTTTCTTTTAAACCTCATCCCTCCACTCTATGTAATGTTTCCACAATTCTCATTTTTCCTATGTAGTTTGCTCCTACCCTTTTTTAAGATCTCAGTTCTAGTTGTTTTATCTCTGTTACTATATTCACTACTTCTAATATAGTTGGTTTAGATTTTGATTTCCATTTTGTAGTAATTGCTTTTTCGCCAGCTACCATAATTAGACGCAGTAAGGCCTTACCATGTCTAGGCAATTCCGATTCTGTATCATAGCTCAGAATAATCATCTGCCTCAGCACACCAATCTGCCCACCCAGCATCTCCGACAGTGCAGCCCACAGGGAATCCTTAAAGTCCACTGACTCTCCACACTCCCAGAAAATATGTTACCAAATAACTCTTTCTTCCCCGTCACACCTCCAACATTTGTTGCCTACCTGTGGAAAAATTCTCTGGAGTCTACTTGGGGTATAAAAATATCTATGTAAACATTTCCAAGCAAAATTCCTAAATCTTCTAGATTTTGTTGCATATTTGGGAGACATACATATATCCTTCCATTGTTTCTTTGTGAATTGCTTAGCATACCTCTCAGCTGTCCAGATTTTTGCAGAATGCCCAGATTTTTGGCTCATATTTTTGGTGTGTTCCTCATAAAATTTGTGATTTTCTGGCAAATCACTGGGATGACTAAGGAAGATCTATGATAAAACAAACCCTATTATTCTAGCAACTTTCTAAGTTTATAAGAGCTATATTTAAAATATTTCCTATTTTTGGGCCTTTGCCCCCCCCCCCATTTTATCATGCTTTGTCCAAATTTCTTGCACTAAGAGGTTGAGAGGTATGTAATGCTTATCCAATCGCTCCCCTCAATCCTTTCTAATCTCCCCTGATTGATTCTTATAGTTATCATGCAATCATGCAATATTTTATATGTTCTACTAATTATTCCTTTTTAATGGCAGCTTCTGTTCTAGATTCTACTAAAAACTCTAACAGTGCTGGTCTTTCATTTAAGACCCCCCTTTCTTTCTCTTTGCCTTTACTCTGATATCAATCCTTGATAGGGATGGCAAGCTCTAACTTGCAGTCAAATAACTTCTTTGCTTCTTCCCATTCTATTACATTTCCCTCTGTAGTTATTTGCTCCCAATACCTTGGTTCCTTTGCCAGTTTTCTCCAATAAATTCCAGCCCTCTCTTGCCTATTGTCTGTATCCCTAATTGTAATCATCCCTATCAGCAGAATCTCTTTCTCCATTCCTGTGTTAGCTTAGTTCTTAGACAACTTTCTGCTACTTTATGGATATAATATTCTGTATGATTATTGTTATTCTCCTTAAAGGCCTGCATCCAAAATCCCAGTCTCTCCTTGTTTCTTGAGCTTCCCCCTGTTTCATCATCATCACTTTCCACTTTGAATTATAGTTTTCTGCTTGTATTATGTATTGGAGCCTTAACTGTGTAGCTCTGAAATACCCCTTCAGAGTGTAGGCAAATAGAATGGAACAGGGGGATCCTAACTGAAAGACCATCAGTGGTAGAGTTTTTAGTTGAATCTAGAACAGAAGCTGCTGTTAAAAAAGGAATAATTAGTAGGACATATAAAATATTGCATTACAACTATAGAAATCAATCAGATGAGATTAGAAAATATTGGGAAGAGAGGCTGGACAACCAATTCACAAAGAAACAATGTGAGGATATATGTATGGCTCCTAAATGTGGCACAATGTCTAGAAAATGTAGGATCTTTGCTTGGAAGTGTTTGCATATTTCTTTTTATATCCCAAGCAAACTCTGAATAATTTTTCCTCAGGTAGATTGCAAATGTTGAAGGTGTGATGGGGAAGAAAGAGGTAATTGGGAACATATTTTTGGGCAATATAATGAGTTGGCATCCTTTAAAAAATTCCTGCAGATCACTCTGTCAGAAGCATTGGGTGAGCAACTTGGTGCAACTAAGGACCTTTTGTTTTCAGAATCGGAATTGCCTAGACATGGTAAGGTCTTGCTGCCAAAATAGCAATTACTAGAAAATGGAAATCAAAGTCTAAATCAACCATACTAGAACTAGTGAATATAGTAACAGAGATAAAAGAACTGGAAGTGGGATCTTTAGAAAAGGGTAGAAGCAAATTACATAGAAAAATTGAGAATTGTAGGAACAATACATGCAGCATAATGTTTTAGAGGAGGAATGAGGTTTAAGGGAAGGCAGGAATTGAATGAGCTATACAATGTTTGACTGACAATAACATAGAAGATTATAAGTGATGTATAATGTTTGCAACTGAAAATATGTCAATATGGTTTGTTTTCATTAAATAAAAATTCAGTTATGGCAGCTAAGGATATGTGGCAAGAGATGAAACAAAAGACAATACAAAAAGTGAGAAACTGGAAGCTCTTGCCAACAGATATGGATAGCAAAATACAGGCAGTAAATGTTTCTCTTCCCTTTAGTTTTATACACAGGTCAGGCATTGAACCAATGGAGGAGCTAGAAACTAGTATTGTTATTTAAGTGTAAAAGAAAACATTTCAAGGCTTTACTGAGAATGCTCACTCAGTATTCCGCAGTTGTACAGTGGTAGTGTTGTTACCTTACAGCAAGAGGTTCTCCCGTTCGATTCTCGGCTTGGCTTGGGAGTGCCTTTTGTGTGGAGTCTGCATGTCCTCCCTGTGGTTGGGTAGCATTCGAAAGACATGTGTGCTTAAATGGGCGTGCCTTCGCTGAAGGTTGGGCGTCGAGCTGGCACCTCGGCATTTCGTAAAAATCTACTTCCAATCATTAGCAGACCGGAGTTCCGCTGTGGTGACCCCTTACAGGGAAAAAGCCAAAAGACAAACAACAACAACTGAGAAAGTTCACTCAAACAGATTCTAATATTTACTACTATGTGAGAAATACATATTTTTTATTATTTATTTTATTTTACATTTGTTTACCAGGAAAGTCCAACTGAGCCAGATGGCCCTTTTTCAGCGGAGGGCTGAGGAGGAAAGCTCCATTACAAAGAAACGGAAAAAAAAATACATTGAAAAAAATTATTACATACCATAGTATAAAACATTACAGAACATGTATACAAATATAAATATTACATAAAATTGTTTTGATTTGCATTCTTACATTGTTTTTTCTGTTTTGCACTTTTTTTAATTGTAGTGTATTAAAGTCCTCTCCCATTGCATATTAAAAACTCTGCTTAGGACAGGAACCAAAGATGTGTCTCCTGATGAATCACAGGAATTAGAGGACTTTTTCCACCATCTCACTCTGTTCCTGTTCTTTCTTAACCCCAATGTGTCTCTAGTCATCTGCCCCTTATATCAATTTGACCACAAAACTACCTCCTCCTCTTTCATTGACTCTTGTTAATAAGCATAAAAGTAACCTTTTACAAAGCCACTCCCCTTAAATTATTTAAATTCATTTGTACCACCCACACTATGTTTCATAGACCCAGAATATTGAGAGCCACAGATAACTATAGCTGTAGCCAGCTATCCTCAGATAAAATCTCACTCAGAACTGATCCACTATTTCCATTATATCCCCTTGTAACTAAGCTGGTTACACACTATGTGTCCACTCAAACATTATTGTTTTAATTGATTTTAAGAGCTATATTGTTTGCACATTCTATTAGCTGTTATCTCATGCTATTAATTGACCTGAAAAAACACAACCTATTACTATAGAATTTCAGCATGCTCTAGCCTCATCCTTAACCAGCCTAGTAGTGTTTGATTTTCTGAAGCCGTGTAACAAATGCCTCATGTTTATTGACAGCCCACTTCTTCTAACATATACTGATTCCAGCAATGAGTGATGCAATTATGTATAAAAAATAAAGACTATTCTCTGTGTTGCATCCATGGTCAGTAAACAGCATTACAACAACACTCTCATAGGTTCATAGGATCATAGGAGGTTACTAGGCTAACAGCCCTGGAGCCTTATTCTGCCTAGCCATCCATGCCCCAAATTTCCCAATTAGCAATGCCCACAGGTTAGAATGGCTTTGGTATATGCTTGTAACTTAGGGCATCTCCAAACTGCCCCAGTCCATAAGGCCCACAGGTGACAAACTAGGGGTGAATTTGTGATTTCCCATTCATTGGTCCAAATTACATTCAAATAGGCTTATGTAAGAGCTCTGTTGCACATGAATTGGGAATCTATTCCAGAGAAGGGGTAATCTCTGAGACACATACCTATCCCTCCAGCTATATTACCACAGTTGCATGACATCACTCTTACATATGCTGAGGTAGGAAAGCAACTAATGTCTAAGCCTACAGGGCCTCCTATACATTCTACTAGCTTATCTCAATCACATAGCCAAAATTCTTTTACCACACCTGTACCCATACCTACTGTAATTGGGAGTCACTTGTACCACAAGCCTGTACCTTTAAGCTGTCTTAAGCCTAAAGCACATCCCAGAAATCTCTTTGTCATTTGTCACACCATCACAAGTGATACAGACACAATGTTCACCAAGTTAACAAAGGATAAGGTGACAGCTGCTCTCTGGTGCTAGGATTTAAGATGTTGCTATGGCCATCAGGTCCTTGCACCACTCCACATAAAATTATGACCTTGTAGCTACTCATGAGTAGGTGAGCGATTTTATGCATGTTACTAAGGGAGAGGTATATACAGACATTGTTGACCTCTTTGCTCATGTCTTTGAAGAAGGCAAGGCCTGGGTATTCAACAACATTTTACCTTCACCAAGAATGATGCTTGAATTCAAGGATAAAATAACTGATTTCAATAACTGCCTGCTAAATCGGTGTCACTACAAGGGAATCATTTATGTGTCTATATATGTGTGTGTGTGTGTGTGTGTGTGTGTGTGTGTGTGTGTGTGTGTGTGTGTGTGTGTGTGTGTGTGTGTGTGTGTGTGTGTGTGTGCTAAAATGGTCAGGAGACTCCCTTGATTTGCTAGAGATGGCCTGCACCCCCCCTTCATTTTTTGCACACTAGCTAAAATATTTGCAAGGCACGTGCCATCTTCCAATTCAGAAAATGTAAAGGTAGCACTGCTGAATGCCAGAGGCCTAAACAATAACATCTCTTCAGGCTTTCCATACCCATGAACACTTCAGCATTACTACTATTACAGAAACCTGGTTCAAGGTAATGATAGCACGCCCTCTGTTCCAGGGCACAATTCTTTTTATGAATTCAGATTTTCTGGCAACTGTGGGGGAGTATCTAAATTTATCATTAACCCCATTGTCTCTCACCAGAATCTGCATGATATAAATCTAGAACTGGCTAAAGTCCTAGTTATACTCAATAAAATTAATTATCATATTATAGCCAATTATAGAACCTCCTCAATGACCCTTTCAGAGCATGAAGAATGCTTTATCCAGTTAGAAAAAGTGATCAACCCAAATTCTCTTCTTATGTGGAACTTTAATCATACATAATCTGGCAAACATATACTATCAACAATAAATATATTCAGAGATTTCTGGACTTTGTAAATGCCAATATACGTGACCAAATTGTATTTCAGCCCACCACATGTGTTAGGCCTAATAACTTCTCTACATTCAAGGATTATTCCAAACCAGTTATTAACTATTACTGATCTTACTGGTAATCACAATTAACATAATTCCTCAGCAAACCTTATGGTTCAGGCTGCTGTCTGCCCCAATTAATTTTACTCCTTGTTGTATATATGTATTGAGGCATCTGCACCAGTTTAAAATAATCGTAATGGCAGGTTTAAGACTAAACCCATATGGTGGATCTGCCACATCAAAAAAAATTATCAAAAAGAAAAGAAAAAAACTCTTGGCCATCTCTAAAAAATATCCATTTCATCATTATAGAAGAAATTGAAAATGGCATGTTTCTGAAACTGACCATTAAGAAATGCAAGGTCAGTTAAGAACCTAAAGCTGCAGCTAATTCAAAAGTCAACCAGAACACATTATTCAGCTGTATCAGGAACTTAGAATTAACCAACTATTTCTTTACTGAACTTATCTCTAATGATAACTCCATATCTGTCCCCAAAGTCATTGTTAGTATTCTTACAAATTCTCTTCCAACTTTACCCACTCACCCTCCTATTTGTCCCCTATTCCCTCTCACACCTTCTTTCTTGAAATTATTTTGGATCAAGTCCTTTTGGTACTTTCTAAAATTAAACATACCAGGTATATGGGTCCTGACAAAATCCCTGGATGTCTACTGAGAAACTATAAGTCCCACCTAGCAAAACCCCTTTATCAGTTCATCAATGTGAGTGTGAAAAACAGTTGTTATGGTGTTATTGCTTAATGGTGGCCCCACTACTAACCCTTGGAATTAGAGGCCTGTTAGTCTCACTAGTATTATTTACAACAGTATGGAACATATTTTAGCTGAAGTAATAAATGATAAAGGTGACTTTATATCCCTGGATCAGTACCAGGTTGACTTTGTAAAAGGCTGATCATACCTGTTTAATCTGGTTGAGTTTTTTAAATGGTTAGTAAGGCCACTGATAAAGGATATACATTCATATCTCTCAACCTCTTAGTGCAAGAATTCTGAACAAAGCCAAAAGTAATGGGAGGACAAAGGCCCAAAATCAGGGACAGAGCTTATATATTGCACTTATAAGCTTAGAAAGTTGCTAGAATAGCAGGTATTGCATAAGCATATACTTTATGAAGGATATAAAGTCTAAAACTAAAATATCTGTCATCATTTAGTGACACCAATCTTCAATGATTTGCCAGAAAACCATAATTTTTAACAGGAACGCACCAAAGTGTCAAGCAAAAATCGGGATGTTCTGCAAAAGTCTGGAGAGTTAGCATGCTGCCTACCCAGACCTTGCCACTGTCTTTGACACTGTCCTCCATGCTGAGCTTAACAAACTCTTCCTAATTTAACATTAATCCATTCATAGTTTGCTGGATTGGTAACTGGCTATCTGAAAGAAACCACACCATTAAGGACATGGGTATTTGCACTGGAAAAGCATCACCAGTGGTTTTCCTATAGGACTCTCCCCTGGGTCTCCTCTTCTTTAGTATATATTTCTCTGGCATAAAAGCTGCTCTCAATAGACTAACCAGGTTTGCGGATGATTGTAAAATGGAAGCAGTTACTCAAATTCCCCATCAAGAGTTAAACCAAACAAATAACTAGTTTGTAAATAACGGGATTTCCCTCAATGCCAAGAAATGCAGTGCAGTTTTCCTTGTTAAATGTATCATTACTTCCTTTAGCATATAGCTAACTTTCTACTTAAATATGAAACAGACATCAATAACATGGGTATCTTTGTTGATATTCTCTTTTAGCCACTGCATCTCTCCAGTGGTTAGGAAATCCTTCTATACTGCACAATATATTCTTTTGTGGTATCTCCACAAGAACCATAGAAGTTATGGTCACACTTTAATTCTTCCTTATTAGGCACATCACTGAATACATATGCATGTAAACCAACTTGAGATACCTCAATGTTTCCTCACCAAAAAGATCTCATGTCTCAGTTCCCTTAACTGCTCTGACAGATTAAAAGCCAGATCCCTTTATTCTGTGTAATATGGAATCCAGAAGGGTGATCCCTGTTTAGCATTCCATGCTATGAATGACCCAGCAATCTTTGAACTCCTTCACCTAAATAAAACCAGTGATAAAGCAAGCACTTGCTCTAGAGATCTAAACGTATAATAACACATCAGTAACAACAAATGGCTCCACATGAACCTAAGCCAAAACATTCTCCATTTGTGGAAGAGGCAGCTGTTACATATCAACAAAACACTTCTCTAGCACCCTTTAAAACCAGTCTGGGTAGCTGGATTGGTGATTGCAAATTTTTACCTGGGTTATGTGGGGAAAATCTGTTTAATGGCAGATGTTGTTAGTCTCCCATCAGTACTGGGTGATGACTGAGCTTGAGGATCTTCTTGATAATAATTTTTCTAAGAAACTATGAACCAATGAATCTGTTTAGAAGTTCCTGAAAGTGTTCCTTCCAGCTCATAATAATGTTCCTGCTATGTCATATGTAATAATAATATATTTTTATTACTTTCTTTTCATTATTTCTCAGTATCAGTTCAGTGCCATGGCATCTTTTATATATATATATGTATATATATATATATATATATATATATATATATATATATATATATATATTGCACAAATTCATACTTAGATGACTTTAAAAGAAATGAGAATACAGATTTAACAACAAGGCTCTATTGACCCAGTGAAACCTGTTAGAGCACTAGACTGTCTGCCGCTGATAATTGCCACAGCAATGCTCTCTAAAGTCCTTTATATTGGTGTAGAATGGGACCACATGAGAATGGCAAATTAGTGCTTAAGTTACAGAAGACTGTCAGTTTAAATATGATTCAAGTCTAACAGTGATGATAGCAGCACTTTTCATTGGTTACTACTTTGAATAAAACTCAGAACTCTAGGAAAGATTACTTCAAGATTATTTTTTTAGTATATTATCCAATTAATTAACTCTTAAATGAGCTTTTTCTTACGACAATTAACTATTCTGCAGTTGCAGTTCAGTGTAATTCATAGCAGTTGTTAATTAAGTCTGTATAACAGTGTTGAGGTTCTTTCTTGCTGCTGTCAGTGATATTAGCATACATTAATTCCATCGAATGTTCTTATGAAAAGACGAAAGAAGAAGTTCTTATGTATTTCCTAATCTACATTAATTACATTGCTATAAGCAAGACTTCATAACTCATCTCGATAAGATGGCATTAATTTCTGTTATGTTTCCCAGAGAATTCCCATTCCCTGGAACAGACTCCCTATCCATATGAGGCACAGTTTCTTCCTGTCCCTATTTTAAGTGTAACTTGGACCAATGGATGGGTAATCAGAAATGCACCCCTGGTCTGGTTCCTATGCCTCTCTCTGATGGAGACAGTCAGTCAGTAAGTCATCTCCTAAATAAATCAAGTTTGTAGGTCACATTTGGGTTCCACAGCTTGGCTTATAAAGGTCCTAGTGGTCATTAGCTTAGTATACACCTATGAACATATGAACAACATACTACAGAATTTTGTTATACATATCAATTTTAAATAGTAAAATGAAAAAACTTTCACTATTTCTAATAGTTGTCACCTGTTTAGTATAATATTGTTACAAGTACAGACAATTTACTCTCTCGAAAGAGCAAATAAACAATGTTCAACACTCTCAGTTAGAATTTTCTTTTTAGCTGTTTATTTTTTGAGAGCATGACAACAGACTAGGTGCTCATTGTCTAATGAAGCTTAACCACAAAAGCATTGTGACCACTAGATGGCAGAAATAGACCACTTAGACTGCCATCCTTTAAGTCAGCTTCCTGCTAAGTAAGAGAATCTGCTAACTGAAGCTTGATTGAGCTTTGCCTACAGAGCATCATGTCAGTAAATATGTAGGTAATGCACCCAGAAAATAGATTTTATTTCCCAATTTCTGCTATTATGCCTGGAGCTATAACAACACTGATGCAAGTAATGATTCATTTACTACATTACTTTTTACTTATTATATCTTAATAGAGTAATGAGATTAAAAATTCATTGTGGATGGAGTTGAAAAGTCTGCAGTGAGCAGTGACATACTTAATATGGAAAGAAAAATTAAGAGTGGACATTGTGGTCATAGGCCGTAACTTACAGATAAATGCTTGGGTTGAAAGTCTAAACAGGTGTCTGGAGTTTCACACTGTTATGATGTGTGGCATATTGCTAAAGTTAAAACATTTTTCTTATTTCCTTATGTCACTTTGACTGCATGATGTATGTACAGCAACACAAACATGCATATTTTCCTATATAGTATGAACATGACTGTGTATCAAGGAGTTTGAAGCATTGCCTGAAACATCATTCAGCTAGCACATCCTTCCTCCAGTGCAGTCATTGTGAACATTGAAACTGTACATCAGACTCCGTGGGCAATGTGCTGCAGTTGGACTGGCAGTGTACTTGTTATGCATTAATTTGATAACATTAGTAATACAGAGAAAATATAATAGGTATATTTACTTGTGCCCAGTCTTTGTGATGAGGCCAAAAACAACTGCATATCATGGATTCTGTATAGCTGATAATTTGATATTCATGTCATCAGAATTGAACTACTGTACTTATTCCATTCACCAATATCTGTCAGACTAACATCTACATATTTGGTACCATTATATCAATAACGTTGATGACATCACTATGATATTCTCTGTTTGGATATTGACCAGTAGTATGCATGTTTGGCAGTAGTTCCAGTCTGCAGAAAGTATTATCTTATATAACATTTCACTAAACATTTGTTAAGATGGTGCAGTGGTGCAGCGGTAGCATTGTCACCTCACAACAAGAGGTTCTCTGGTTTGATTCTTGGCTGGGGTGCCTTCTGTGTGGAGTCTGTATGTCCTCCCTGCATTTGTGTGGGTTTCCTCCGGGTGCTCCGGTTTCCTCCCACATTACAAAGACATGCATCTGGAGCATTTCTCCCTAGGCTTCTGCTGAAAATTGGCTTTGTTCCAAGTTGGATTTTCCCAGTTAACAAATGATAATTAAGTAAATAAAGACTGCATAAAAAAATGACACTTTATGCAATTAGAATGTCATGGAGTGCTTGGAAGGATGGAAAAGAACTGTTAATGGCCATGTATACTGGGTGGCATCCTCTACTAGACCTTAACAGTCCAGCTGTCATACTGGCAAAGTTCCAAGTCATGATCAGACATATCCAAAACGTTCATGAGCATCCAACTGAACTTTGTGAACTGCTAGACATTAGAGAAGTGGCTTCCACCAGCTAGGTTTGCAGCAAACGCCTACTGACCATGAACATTCATTTCAACTATTCACTTCTTTCCATTTGGTCATCTGATTGGGTCATGTACCAAGTGAGAAATTGGCGAGTCCTTTGGAGAGCAATTCATTCCTGAAGAACACAAGGAGACTGTCAGCCATTCATCAGACTAGTTCTGTGGAGTCCTGTGGAGTCCATCCACAGCACTCACTTTCAGTTTGTACCAAATGCATGTATGGCATGACAGGAATTTTTCAAATTGCTAATTATGACTCCCTGTCTGTGATGGTGTAATACCTTTAGAAGCATTGCATTTCCTTGCAGCAGATGTTTATACAAACTGTATTACTGGAGTATTGTTGAGAAGCAGACGTGGAGTCAATGTGCTGCAGAAAACACTCATTAATAAGCTTTACAATCATGCATGTATTAGTGTATTGGCAGAATGTTCCTCTCTGTATTACATTTCAGTGAAAATTTAGGCCATCATTACTGTCAAGATGCCCAAAGCGATTTCTTGTCTGCAGGTGTACTTCAGCAAAGCAAACCAAAGAAAGGCGAGCCTTCCATCAGAAAAGTAGCACGTCCATTCAAATTTTGTAAGTGACATACTGTTTCACTTTGTAACATCTCATAACTTTTTTTTAATTGCTTGTGTATTCCAATCAGGTATGTATACATAGAATTACATGTTGTACTCACAAAGTTGTATTGCTGTCCCTAACTTTACTGACCATTACAAAAAGGGCACTTTTTCAAAAATGATACACAGAACCCACTTATGTTCACATCATTTTCAAAATTTCTCATGAAAAGTAATATTTTTTTTTATATTAGGAATCCTTTTTGCAGACCTGCTATGTATTAATTGTTGCAGCCATTCGTTTACATAGTTGTACACCAGTTCGATTCTCGGCTGTGGTGCCTTCTGTACGGAGTCTGCATGTCCTCCCTGTGGTCGCGTGGGTTTCCTCCGGGTGCTCCAGTTTCCTCCCAAATCCCAAAGACATCCAGTATGTGGACTGGACACTCTCAATTGGCCCTAGCTGTGAGTGTGCGCATGTGTGTGCCTTCTGTAGAAGTTTGGGAGCCGGGCTGGCAACTCAACACCGTAAAACTCCACTGCCAATCAAGAGTGGACAGATGATCCGCTGTGGTGACCCCTAACCAGGAAAAGCTGAAAGAAGAAGACTTGTACTGTAAATGGTCATGACTACAATAATAATGACACTGTATTAAGCCTGTTTAGACACACTGCAAGTATTACAAGGTAGAAACATATTTTAGGAATGGATTATGGTGGAAATATACACTCTGCCTTGAAGTACTAGTGTGCACCATCATCAATGGGGTATGTGTAAAGAATGAGCTTGAGACAACAGGATGGAATTGGCACTCTCACACCATGTCCCAGATATCCCCAGCACCACTGTACAAGCTGTCTGCATCTAGTGTACCAATACTTCCTGTATAAAACAGAACAAATCAGTCTAATATCATAGACCTTAATAACTAAAGCAACAGTTACATGCATTTCAGATACAAATCACTGGAGCTCACCATGTATACTACACGGTTTCACTTCTAAACCTCGAAGCCCATATTACTGAGTCTTAAAATCGCGAGATGAAAATAACGAAACATTGGAATCCCAAATGGCGGATTTCACACATGTAAATAAACACTTGGTCAACTGGAGCCCACGTCAAGGCCAACATACCCTGTTCTCCACTGTAGTGTGATCCCAGAGTTGGTATATTTAGTTGGGGGGCATAGCCCCCTACCTAGGTGAGTTTTACATACTTCAGTGTGAATTTCGGTGTAAGCTGGCTAAGTGAATACTTACCATGTGTGAAATCTGCCATTCGGGATTCCGATGTTTTGTTATTTTCGTCTCAAGATTTTAAGACTCGGTAATATGGGATTCAAGATTTAGAAATGAATCCATACTACACTGACAAACAATGCCTTATGCAGTGAAACATTCAAATCATTCCATGGGTACATTGTTTAGAGTAAACAATGGTATGTTTCCCTGAAGTTACTGCTAAACATCAGCACATTGTCTGCATAGGTACTGCCCACTCACATCATATGACATCACTATGCTCAGTAGGTATAGTGCAACATACCTTTATCACTTCATAAGTAATGCACATGATGAAGTATAAGGTGGTCTTACAGGTGTACGAATATTATACACAGGAAAGTGACATTCCTGTGTTAGGATAAACAAATGAAACTTTCTATTTACAGAAATGTGATACACACCTATGTGTAGCAGGCAAAACTAACATGATCTTATCTCTATTATCAGTGAGAAATCCAGAAACAGTCATTGGCAATCATAATTACACTTCAAAATGTATGAAACTGTGATTACTGACACTATATAACATGTCGAATTAACCCTTCTTTCTATCAGCTTACACAGACGTAAGAAAAAATAAAGCATGATACTGACACTTGAGAAGTACTGTATCATAATGTCAAATAGGCATTTCTTTAAAGCTATAACAAAGGTTATGAGAAATAAGGAAACTATGTGAAATACACTCACATCAATACATTTTCAGTGGTTTATACTAAAAATAGGACATACTTACTCATAAATGGAATGAGGAGCATTACCACCATTGTACTGATAGTGGTACTGCCAGTAAGATGTCAGCAGGACATACGGGTCTAAGACAATTGGATGAAAGCCAGAGCGCTGAGTAAAAGCCACATTCTCATCCTTCTGTTTGTCATTCATCTGCTGAATCCCATTGCAGAAGGACATTCCATAACATCTTATGTCTACACAATTACTGCAAGTACACCTACAGAAAAGCACAGCTAGGGATACTGCTATTGGTTGTTTTTAATGTCCATGTTTTGTGATTCACTAAGAATCATTCTTCTGTCTTTTTGATTTTCTCTCTTGTTTGTTCTATTTGTGATTTATGATGCCTTGTTTTGCGATTTCTACATTTCAGGGTGTAATCATACATTTCTATTTAGGCATACATATACACACACACACACACACACACACACACACACACATATATATATATATATATATATATATATATATATATATATATATATATATATATAAATAGATATAGCCACACAAACACATTTCACAATTCAGGCAATTCATCTGCATCCCCTGTACCTTCCTCAAGTGCTCTACCTTCCCTGCCCATGTTTCTGTACCATAAAGTAATACTGGTGTTACCAGTGGTTTGTATATCTTACTTTACACCTCTGTTTGGCAATCAAGTGTCGCACACTACCTCTGACATTCTGTGCCTGTAAGCTGAAGACACTGCAATTCTAGCTTTGACCTCATCATTCAGGCTTACATTTTCCTGTACAACCCTTCCCACATACTTTCATCAGTTCTTATTTTCCACAATTTTCCCGACTGCCTTAATGTTCAGCTTCTTTTGATTTCCACAATTGATTCCATGACAACTGTGTTGTATAATAATTTTGTCTTATGTATTTTAATTTCAGCATCCAATTTCCCTATCATTTGTAGACATTCTTGTTCAGAATGTACTTGTAATGCCTAACTATCTGCATAGAGCAGCTTTGATAATCTGTACCCTCCAGCCTCTTGGCTAATGTAGTCCATAACCAGTATGAACAGTGGGCTCAACTGAAACCTGATATAGATCAGGTCCCATTCGGCATCTGCTCTGTGAGTCCAAATGCTGTTCTTGTGTCACTGGCTCCTTCTACATAAAATGCAGTAATTTTAGCATTGTTTCTGCGGCTTTGAACCATCACAGGACTGCCCAAAAAAGCATTGTTGAGACCTTGTTAAATGTTTTATCCAAGTCTATGAATAGGCAGTTGTAGTCTGTCCTCATCTCTACCTTTTGAAATATCTGTCTTAACGTAAACATTGGGTAGGTTGCGCTGCATCATGATCAGAATACCAAGTACTGGTCTCCAATCTTACTTTCTACAACTCAGCGATTTGTGTAGCAATCAACCTCTCCGGTAATTTCATGCTATGTGACAGGTGTTTGATACTTCTTTGCTGCCCACAGTTGTGACTGTGGGCAGTCTAAAGGCAGACATTAGTAGACAAACACTGTCAATACACACACAAATTAAACAATCCCTCAGCAGTTTATAACTAGCTATTTGTACACATTCCATGCATGGCTACAATACAATGTATCATATTAATGCATTGATTTGAGTGTATGCAAGTAGCATTTACAAACAATATAATACATTCCTATTACTTTTGAACAATTTATACCAAGGGTTAGATTCAGATTTACTAAACTGTTTGGCATTTTCTGAGCACTAAAGCCAGCCATCTTACATTAAGAGGACCCTCCTGCACTTTTGTGGCAGAAGAATGCAGTCAAGGACCCATCTGAGTTGGGGATTGTTGGAACAAGGATCAGTCTTGGGCTTTCCTATTGGTTGGATTGCTTGAAAACTGTTTTACTTGGCTGATATTTAAATACAGTGTTTGCACATAGCTGTGCACTGTGCAACTGGGGTTAGCACTGCAGTGTATAGATGTAAATGCTTAAAAAGTCAAAATTTCCCTAGATAACTGCTAGGGAACCCTCCTAAGTTTCTTGCTTCTCGGCACACAACATAATTGTGCACCGCTGCAGAGAGAGCAACCTAGCTGCACTTTTGGAGGTGCCAGCACAGGATTCTAACCAAACCTCCCCTAGATTAGCTGATTTTACTAGTTCTACAACAGAACCTAGTCCATCTAGCCCACCCTCCACCACTTATTATAGAATACACCTGGCATAATGGAAGGTCAGTTTCCCACCGTTTCTCCAGCCAGTCTAATTGACATGGGCATCCTGAGGCAATGTAGCAATTGCCTTATGTATGCAGGCAACCTACTACTCCTAAAACATGCAAATACAATACGTGAGAGATGTATCTATACTATGAATCTGGAATCAATGCTCTCTCACTCATGTAACAACAAACCAAATACCAAGCAGGTTGTCAGCACCCACACTCCACCTCTCACACATACTGAGCACACAACACATAAACCCACATAGGTGGAGGTACTCAATAGAAATATACCAAAAGATCAAAGATCTCCCAAATGCAATCCTTCTGCACACAATATGGTCCCAACAGCACCCACTACACATAATAACTCAAGCATCAGTGTCTCACTAAATAAGCCCCTAAGGCAAAATATATCTGAACCAAATTTCTTGGTCACAGACAGTTCTATAGTGAGACACACAGATGCCCCCCCTCACTAGGCTGGAAAAGGAGAAGATCATGGTTAGCTGCCTGTCTGGTGTCAGGATCCATCAAATCATGCACACACTCAAGCCTCTCAACAACAAGTACTGTTATGACTCTATCATAGTTCATGTTGGAGTGAATGACTTAAAACATATCTCACTGGACTATATGAAGAGAGACATGATGGAGCTTTAAAATTATGTGCCCCAGGCAGGTATGTTACTAGCCCTAAGCAGTATTCTTCTATCACCCAGGAAGATGCCATAATACAAACAAAAAATGATTGACTTCAACAATTGGTTTAGCTTCTGGTGTCAACCCAGGGTGTTCCAGTATCTAACAGCCTGAGATGATATGATCGACATATCACGCTGCTTTGCCAGAGATGGTCTTTCACCTATCTTCTCTAGGCTTTAGGTTGTTGGCAAAGGTACTTGCCTGCCCATAGTGCCTTTTTTAGGCAACGTCATAAGAACAAACTTCCTAATGTAAAGCTATCCTACAGAAACAAACTCAGGGTTATGCTGCTTAATACTAGGAGTCTAAATCAGAAATTGCACTCACCTGAAGCAATTCTCACCCTGGAAGATACTGATGTCTGCACAGTCACAGAGACATGGTTCAAGGCCTCAGAGAGTACACAGCCATGCAGGGCCAGAATGCCTTCCACACATTCAGACCAAACAATCAACGTAAAAAAATAAGGGAGGAGGAGTATCCATCTTCATTAAAGACGTAAACACCTCTAGACTGGTTAAACAGTACAACTCACTAGAGTTAATGCAAGTCCAACTAACTGTAGGAGAGACCCCCTCCATGTCATTGTTAGCTACAGGTTCCCCACCATGAACTACGAAAACCACACAACCTACCTGGACCTACTTGAGTCACTCTCAGTACAGCCAAATATCCTGGTCATAGGTGACTTTAACTATCCTTCCATTGACTGGGTAACATATATGAGCACAAACACACTCTCCCAAAGGTTCCTGGACTTTGTTAACACAAATGTTCTGGTGCAGATAGTCAGCACCCTCATAAGGGGCTCTAACATCCTTGACATAGTGCTCACCAGCATGCTGGGGATTAACCCTTATGTCACTAGATGGGTTGCCAACTGGCTCACAAACAGAACACACACACAGTCAAAATTGGAGATGCCAACTTTACTAGCAGACCTGTTACCAGTGGTGTTCCACAGTGATCTGTTTTAGGGCCCCCTAATGTTTGGTATCTATTTTTCAGAAGTCCAGGTGAAAATAGATGGCCTATGGCTTACCAAGTTTGCTGATGATTGCAAACTGGGCGCAATCATTGAATCCCCCAAAGATGTCAACATACTACAAAATGGTCTTACACAGACAAATCACTGGTGTCAAAGCCACGGACTTAAACTAAACACAAAAAAATGCATTATCATCCCCTTCAGCAAAGGAGAAACTCCTGCTAATTAAAACATTAATAATATCCCCCTTAAGTTCAAACCCAGTGGTGAGAGATTCAGGAAAGCAAGTTGACAACAGCCTTAATTTTGATCATCAGGTGTCCACAGTAGTAAGGAAGGCCTTCCATGTTGCACACCTCATAAGCAAGGGTATAGCATCCAAAGCTAAGGAGGTTATAACTCCCCTGTACTCAGCTCTCATCAGACCAGTAATAGAGTACACTGCTACCTTCTGTATGTACCTCAACAGACATCTGCAGTAACTGGAGATATCTCAGAGGTTTCTCACCAAGAAAATTCAGGGCCTACAACACATGACCTACATGGACAGACTGAAGGCCCTATCACTTTACTCAGTATCATATAGACTGCTTAGAGGCAACTTCTGCTCTGCCTTGATGAAGCTGCTGCACATCCGCAAAGCCAAAGGGACAAGATTCACCCACTCTAGGGATCTTAACCTAGCTTGCGATATTAACAGGACATGCTGGAGAGACAGATGTGTCTCCTAGAGGTTGTCACTCCTCTGGAACAAACTCCCAATTCATGTAAAACAAAGTTCCTCAATGACCCTATTTAAGCGTAACCTGGATAATTGGATGGGAAACCATAAATTTACATGAGGGGTTTCATCTATGTCCCTCTTAGACAGGGGCAGCCTGTGCTGATCTTAGATTCATGCTCAAACATAGACTATATATCTTGGTTCATAAGGGAACATGGCTAGGCTTATAGAGGCCTTAGGGCCAATAGCCTAGTAACCTCCTATGATCCTATGATAAGAGGAACGAAATATGCATTCTGTACTGAAGAAATGAGAGAATAATATACAGATGTTTACACAACACCACCAAAAATGTAAAACTGTGGATTTATATATATCTATGGAAATATGCACCAACGGTTTACCCTAAAATGTAAATCAGTAATGTGCTTATACAGTACACAGCATTTAAAAAAATACACACTAAGAAACATAATTTATGAACTGAAGTAAACTCCTTTGACACTGAAGAAACCAAGGAACTGGTGCAATGAAAATCCAAGTTTTATTTTCACAAACAGTTGAGTACTTTCATTCAAAATTGACTGAACTTCATCAGAACTACTATACTATACTCATAATTTATGACTTAGAGGCAAAGAAGTAATCCTGTTCATTGTACCCTAAAATGCATCCTTACAGAGAACATTAACTACTTTGATGAAAGGTATAGAAACAGCAAAACAAAAGACATAAATCCCTACTTACAGTGAGCATACTGTCAGTCAGAATATGAAGCTATTAAACACATACAACATATGAGAAGCTGAATAGGATTATATTTTACAATTATGTTGTACAGTGCAATGACATGATGATACTGCATCTTAAATAAGTAGTTGTGACTAACATCTGCATGCTAGTAGGCTTAATTCTCACTCCACATCATAACATCTCAGTAAAAACATGACAATATAGAAATAAATTAAAAATAACATACCAGTTATGATTACCAACACAACACATGCTACAGAAAGGTAGTGGCCACACATTACTCTCCTCCTCATCGTCTTGCTCTTCATAATCAGTACTTTCCGCAGGGGGTTAAAATCATTGTCGTCCTTATAGCTCACTCCCATCAGTAAATTCATCTTCAGACTACTCAGAAATGCCACTACTGTCTATGCCATCAGCCATCACAGAAATCCTTATCATGACATCAGAAGGCAAAGGTTACATTTACAAATAAGCCATGGACAAAGTAACAGATGGATAAAAAACATTAAAATTTCGCATAACAAAGTTAACAATAACCATGAACCCTTCGCAAATGCTCACAGGAAGTTCCAAGCAAAACAAAAAAACAACTACATACAAATGTGACCAAATTATATTAACTAATTTTTCACTAAGTATGAAACTACTGTAGCCCAACTCAGTGCATTTACACCCTTGTGCCAGCAAAAAAAAAGTTAAATTAAAAATGCATTCATAGCTAACGTTTTAATATTAAATGTGTAGACTTCATGCTGTGCACTTTATTCACAGACAAATAAACATACTGTCAACAGTCAATAAAACAATGAAACCAAGGATAATAACCAAAGAACATGGCTCATATAATAAAGTCCCTGTTTACTACAATAATTTTTTTCTTTTATACATAACTACTCTGAGGTGCAGGATACAGAGGCAAACACATACACATGCAGATGTGACCATCAATTACAACTCTCTATATGAATGAATACATTCAGATATTTGCTTGCAGTACAATGAACACATACATAAATAATGTGTATTTCAGCTCACTACTGTGGAAAAGTATATAGTGCATTCCATTACATCAAGAATAAAAGGCAAAAACCCAACAGGCAGGAACAGACTTTAAACCTTTCTCTTAGAAAGTTGCATTAGCAAGCACTTTCAGAAGGACACAAAGTCTGAAACTCATATGCCTGACATTATTTAGTTAATGTAATCCACAACAGTTTGTCAGAAAGCCACAACGTTTACAAGAAACAGACCAAAATAATTTTCAGTTTCTTTGGTTAAGAATTCTGGACAAACCCAAAAAGAATTGGGGGAGGCCCTAAAAGAAAAAAAAATTGAAATGCTATCTTTATCTATTAGTTAACCAGGTAAACCCACTGGATAAAATGTCCTTTTTCAGAGGTGACCCAGGAAACTGTCAGATTGACTTACTTACTTCACTCCATAGGCAAATGGAGGTGGGAGAAATCAAACCCTGTACCTTTGATTACAGGAAGCAATTCATTAACAGCTCAAAGCCTTACTTGACAGATATCTCTAATTCACTTAAAAGGCTAACAGAACTAAACCAGGTGTTGTACGGACATGCATTATCCAAACAATAAGAACTATGAAACTCTAATGACTGATTTACCATAAAAAGTTAAGAGCGGTCTGATGTGGAGAAGTAAGGCTCTGACTTGCCTACTGGGGAATTCTTTCCACACACACACACACACACACACACACACACAGACACAAACACACACACACACACACACACACACACACACACACACACACACACACACACACACACACACACACACACACACACACACACACACCTCAAAACTAGTAGCCACCACCTTCCTAAAGACTTGGCTTCCTTCTCATGTCCGACTACATAAAATGTAGTAATAAACAAAGCATTGAATCTCCCAACCAGAAGACATTCAAAAGGCCTGCAATAAAGAGTCAACTATGCCTGCATGGTGTGCTCACATAAGAAAACATACCCTGTTATGTTATGCTCAGGTGAAAATATCAGGCATTTTTTTGGTATTCTAACCTCAAGCTTTTTTTTAGTTTTCTCAAGGACCAGGGCACTCAGGGGGACACATACTTTTACAGGGGTCATGTATTCCTGTGAGCCCCCTCTAACACTGCCCCTGATTGCAAACAGCAACTTACTTTATAACAGCATATGGTGACCACCTGTCCCTATTTATGCAGGACAATCAGTATTTGAGCAGTTGTGTCCTGCAAAAAAACAAAAATTTTAAATGCCTTGAGATTTTAGGATAAAAATATTTATTGTGCTTATTTTAAATAGCTACATAAACAAGTATTTGTATCTGAAACACATAAATATTACATGAAATAGCATAAACTGAAGCTCTATATGAATGCATTTTTGTTTTGGAAAAAGTGAAGTCCAGTCCTGTGAACTGGTTGTGGCATGGTTTGTTTTACTTATTCTATTTTTTAATTTTCTTATAGTTTTACCTATATAGAATGATGGACACTCAGAGCAGGTAGCCATATATACCACTGAGGTGGTATTGCAAGTAGCCTTAACATTAAAGTTATACACTTTTTTTGTGATAGGATGTTTAAATAAATAACTATTTTGATCTTGGATATCGGAACAACATTTACAGTTATAACATTTACATGTTCCTAGCTTTGTACTACTAGACGCACTTAGGATGTAAAAATCCTTATAACACAATCGCTGCTTCAGTGTTCTCATATTTCTAAAAGAAAAATAAGGTTTGACGTCTAGTACTTTCCTTACATCCATACATGCCATCAATATAAGCCAATTTTTTTGTATGACTTGTTGTATTAAATATGTGTTAGAATTAAAGGAAGTAACAAATCTAACCTTCGTATCATGCTGTCTCACTTCACCCGTTGTAGTACCTTCAGTGTATATAGGTTTAAGAGTAGTAGTCCTTTGGGCTATAGTTTTATTCTTATATTCCAGGATTAATCTGCTGTCATAACCACTAGAAAGCAGTTCCTGTGTTATAGATTCAAGCTGAGTATTAAACATAACTTCATCTGTATTTAGTCTGCTTACTCTACCCAACTGTGATCTTACTATACTCTTGAATACATGGGGAGCATGCATACTACCAGAATTTAAGTACCGTCCTGAGTGTACTTCTTTCTGATATATGCTGGTTTCAAAGGAATCATTAGTTTTGTGTAACATTAAATCTAGGAACACTATTTTATCTCTAGAAAACTCCATCTTAAAAGTTAAAAAATTCGTACTTTCATTCAAATATAACAAGAAAGAGTACAACTGAGATTCAGACCCCTTCCAAAGTAAAAAACAATCATCTACGAATCTCTGGTAAAATGCTATATGTCCAGCAAAAATATTATCCTTGTTTAATATGAATCTCTGTTCCCAGACGTGCAATACTAGATTCACATAGGTATTCGCTGTAGAAGTACCCATAGCCACACCTGATGTTTGCAGATACAGTTGTTGATTAAATAAAAATATATTGTTGGTTAAAACTAAATCAAGTAATGTACAAATGGTTTCTACCTTGCGTGATGTGTAGGGGGTTTGTTCAGTTAAAAATTCTCTTATACAATTAATACCAAAATCATTGGGTATTACTGTAAATAGTGATGTAATATCCAACGTTACTAATAAAACATTATCATATAATATCCCATCAGTTTTTGAAGACTGTTGCCATTGCTTTAACTTCAATAAAAAATCTATAGTGTCCTTCAACACTGTACTACAATTCTTCATAAAGGGATACAATTGTTGTTGCAGATAAATAGATATGGGTTCCGTGATCCAACCTCCACCTGAGACTATAGGTCTCATTGGTGGATCACTGATGGACTTGTGTATTTTAGGAACCCCATATAAACTAGGTATAGAGGAATCGAAAAAGAAAAAACTTTTGTGTGACATCAATGACTTTGCAATTGGTCATATCTTCTCTTGGCCCAAAATTACAGATAAGGCCACTAACAATGTGGCAGTTAACTATAAATATAAGAAAAGTAGAGCCCTAGACTCCCTGGATACTTTTGAACAAACTTCAACAGTATTAGTAACGTTAAGAGAATTTTTAACTGAACAAACCCCCTACACATCACGCAAGGTAGAAACCATTTGTACATTACTTGATTTAGTTTTAACCAACAATATATTTTTATTTAATCAACAACTGTATCTGCAAACATCAGGTGTGGCTATGGGTACTTTTGGGTTATTCATATGCAAAATATAACAGCTAATAATTACCATGCGAGTCTAAAGCTAGGCTTTATAAAATCTTTGCAGATCAATAGCCTTGTATTTACTTATGAACGTATAATAAATAAAAGAAAAAGTGAATAATTCAGAAGGCTTTTAGAATACCATGAGTTAACTCCTAGGAAAATATTTCAACACCAGTGAAGAGCCACTAGGTCTCATTTGTCAAGATATTGAAAACAAAATCGCTGGCAGTTCTCTTATTTCAGATAACAATTACCCCAAAATACAGGCACATGCACTGATGCCTGACAAATGCTGCTGGGAAAAAGATTATTCACAGTTTGCATTTGTATCTACCACATTGTCGATTAAGACCATGGTGAGTCACTATGGACAACCTGCTGCCTACAGGCTCTTAAAAATGGCCCTATTTATACCTTATCTCTTACAAAACTTTTTAACAAAAGCCTGCATGAAGGTTGTGCTTTTTTGCATATGGAAACATGCAAAAATAATTCCCTTCCTCAAGAGGGGTGACTCACACAATCTTGGAAACAACTGACCAATCAACATCTTATGCTCACTCTCCACAATACTGGAACATGTTGAATTCAGATAACTAACAAACAATGTTCTTCTTACCTTCACTCATCATGATATAGAGAAGGCCACATCACTCAGACTGCTTTCTTAAAATGATTAGACTATGTGGCAATTAATAAATGTAAGGATGTCGTAGCGTAATTATTTCTTGATATTTCTAAAGCCTTTGACAATGTCACTCTCTCTGTCCCACTATACAGGCTTCGAACCATCGATAGCAGCCACCTGTAATTACCAAGTTCACAGGCTACTTGAGCAACAACAGGTCATTAATAATATACTGGCTGAGCCATTAATGTTTCATATTTGTATCTAATATAGAAGGCCCTCAAGGTTATATCCTTGGTTCCTTGCTCTTCTCAATGCTTACAAATTCAATATGTAGACATACAGAAATGTCTTATAATATGCATATGACTCTTTACTCAGCCACAGTGCTGTCAGTACACTAGTTGTACTATCTGAGATGCAGTATAGCCCCAACATCCTTATTTAAGTTACATTAAAACAAATGTATAAAAAAGGCAAGCTGGTTGTGTTTGGAAAGCATTCTCAAGATGGCAAAGATTCTCTGAACAAAATGCAAATGATAATCACTAAAATCAAAAGACATCAATATAAAAGTCAAGCTGACACTGTCGCCAGAAGCAGTTAAAAGTGTAAGATCACAATCCTGTCATTGAAAGTCAGTGAATAGATAGGTCTGCAGTAAATGTTCTTCTGACTATCTTATACGCTGTGTTCTCATAACATTTAATCAAAAAATAAAAAATGACCATAAAATAAAATTATGGCAGCCCCAGCCCATTTAGGCCATTTTTTGTGGTTTAACAAATTAAAATAATAATAATAATAATATTAAGTACTTACAATAATGCAGGTGATATAAGGACATCAGTTTCAAAGATCAAATATGCTAAAACAATATTTTTTTCAGTTTTAGTATGTAGTCTTCCATTATCTGTACCTTTGTGTTCATATTGAAGGACATTTGACTTCCAGCTGTATATGGAGTTTAATTCTCTTTATAAGGTAAAGGTTTTCAGTAACTTTGGGTGCCTGTTAAACACTTTGCAATTTGTTCTTTAGCAGTCAGTTCCAAATGAATGGTTATAAAGGTAAAGCACCTAGATTGCAATAGTATTACTAGTTACACTGAAGTCCCCAGTTATTCATTTAAAAGTGCAGTTTGGCAGCTTAGTGCATATTACAAATATGAGCTGCTGATGTTGAGCTTCACCCTGTTGTCTTCGGTCTGATTCTTTCAGTCTTTCTTTGCATGCTGTATGATCCCGAGCAAGTCACTTAATCCCAGATTGCTAATGAGTTACCTTCATAACTGACCTATTAGTAAACAAATAAAGTAAAAAGAACAAAATCAGTGGTTCTAGAAAGGATTTTAATATGTTTTTATGCCCAACCTATTCAATAACAATTTAAACCAGGCTCCCAGTTGATTACTTAATTTGTATCTTATCCAGAATATTTAAGAGACAAGCTGCTAATTTACTAATTTGAAATGCCAAAAGTTTTTCAGTGATCATTAATGGCATTGTTTTACCCCTTATTTTTGGTACAGTACACTATTGCAGAGTTTAGCATTACTGCCCTACATTTCTTTTTTTAGTTTGGTTGCTAGCCGTGGTACCTCCTGTTGAGTTTAAGTGTTGTCCCTGTCTCTGCTTGAGACTTTACTGGAGGCTCGAGGTAGATTAACAATGCCCAAATTGCCCTTAGTTGTGTTTACAACGTGTGTATCTGTGTGTGTGTGTGTGTGTGTGTGTGTGTGTGTGTGTGTGTGTGTGTGTGTGTGTGTGTGTGTGTGTGTGTGTGGGCAGTGTAAATGAGTGTGTGTCCTGTTATGGACTAGTATAGCAACAAGGAGACGAGTTACTGCCTTAGTTCCATCACTTGTCAACATAGGCTTTAGCAATTCTGGGCTTGATAGAGTTGGTTTTGAAATTATATGAATGAATTGCTGGTGGCATCCTACCTATACCATCTTAATGGCATTGCTGACAGTGCCAGCCTTTTAGATTCTAGTAGATATATCAGTTACACAGTCATGTGTGCAGAAGTCATTTTTTTTGGACTAAGTATAAAAGAGAGTTGAATTAGATCCAGTGAAATGCTTCCACTGAGGATTTGTAATGCAAGTATTATAGTCTCCTTAACATCAATATCACAAAGAGTTAGCAGCTTAAAGAATGATGGGTTTTGAAGCATGAACCCTGCTTTTTCAGAGTACCAGCAATAAAGTAGAGTAGGGTATGAATGGAGATAAGTAGCACACATTTAATGCTTTATAATGGGAGGTGCACATTATGTCTTTGCAGCTGTTGTAGGGTTGCCACCTTTTAAAATGCACAAAGTGGGACATTGTTTAGGGAAATATGAGATTTTGTAAAACAAACCATTAAAGTTATACACTTTTTTTGTGATAGGATGTTTAAATAAATAACTATTTTGATCTTGGATATCGGAACAACATGTACAGTTATAACATTTACATGTTCCTAGCTTTGTACTACTAGACGCACTTAGGATGTAAAAATCCTTATAACACAATCGCTGCTTCAGTGTTCTCATATTTCTAAAAGAAAAATAAGGTTTGACGTCTAGTACTTTCCTTACATCCATACATGCCATCAATATAAGCCATTTTTTTTGTATGACTTGTTGTATTAAATATGTTAGAATTAAAGGAAGTAACAAATCTAACCTTCGTATCATGCTGTCTCACTTCACCCGTTGTAGTACCTTCAGTGTATATAGGTTTAAGAGTAGTAGTCCTTTGGGCTATAGTTTTATTCTTATATTCCAGGATTAATCTGCTGTCATAACCACTAGAAAGCAGTTCCTGTGTTATAGATTCAAGCTGAGTATTAAACATAACTTCATCTGTATTTAGTCTGCTTACTCTACCCAACTGTGATCTTACTATACTCTTGAATACATGGGGAGCATGCATACTACCAGAATTTAAGTACCATCCTGAGTGTACTTCTTTCTGATATATGCTGGTTTCAAAGGAATCATTAGTTTTGTGTAACATTAAATCTAGGAACACTATTTTATCTCTAGAAAACTCCATCTTAAAAGTTAAAAAATTCGTACTTTCATTCAAATATAACAAGAAAGAGTACAACTGAGATTCAGACCCCTTCCAAAGTAAAAAACAATCATCTACAAATCTCTGGTAAAATGCTATATGTCCAGCAAAAATATTATCCTTGTTTAATATGAATCTCTGTTCCCAGACGTGCAATACTAGATTCGCATAGGTATTCGCTGTAGAAGTACATTTCATATCTATATCATCCCTAACTTTAAAATACTTATCCTTTTCTTCCCTTATTCCATGTATTAAGTCTTCCTTAATATGTACATCTAGTTCATCAATTTCCCCTTTTAACATATCCTGTTTTCTGTCATTCTCTTTAATAATAAGCTTTAAAATGTCTATACCTGTTTTATTAAACACTTCCAACAATTCTAAATGAAATTCTGAGCCAGCCTGAACATTATTAGGGTATTTCCAAACCCTTAACCCTTTCGGAACAATATTCCTGTTAATGCAAATGTAACGATTTAATTAATAGGAAGATGAACAAACTGAAGAGGGATTTAGTTGAATATCAGAACAAAACGAGTTACCCCAAACCACCCTATATGAAATGGGATTATTTTGGTAATAATAATATAAAACATGATTTTAGTAATAACAAGGATGAAAAAACAAGTAGATGGAATTATTACGACTATGATTATGAATTTCCACCACTTAATAGGGATGGTAATTATGATAATAATCAACAACACTTTAGAAATGGAAATTTTCAGAAGAGGGGGGGAGAATGGGGAGAGGAAGGTTCTAGATCTTCACCACCTAACCCCAAATGTATTGGATGATGACATTTCAGTCTTTGGAGCTAAGAACAGTTATGAAGACTTCTCTATATACAATTTTAGTGACACAATTTTGACAAAGGAACACTTTAGATTATTAAGTAAAGGTTTAAAGTATATACCTTATGTTAAGGGGGATCTAACAAAGACACTACTTGATATAAAATTGTTTTTAAGAAAAATAAATTTAGAAGTATTGTTTGCTAAGAATAAGACCTCTAACTTTGTATATGATAATAAGGCTTTGGTACGTAGATCCATTTATAACCCGCCCCTGCATCCCCAGATCAGGAATTTGGAAATCATTTTAGAGAATGAAGTTAGAAATGCACATCAAAAGAAAACATACAGAAATAATCTTAGTCAAACTGAAAATGAGATTTTAAACTCATTGAAAATGAATGCGGAAGTTAGAATCATGAAACCAGATAAGGGAGGGGGAGTAGTTATTATGGAGAACATTATTTATGAAGGTAAAATGAATGAAATTCTTAGGGATGAAGTGAAATATGCATGTGTGTCAAGGAATAAAGTTAATTTAGCATATCACAAGATAGACATTTTGTTAAAAGATATGTTATATGAAAAACTAATAGATAGTAAAACTTATGATTATTTATACGTACCAAAACCTCGAATACCAATCATTTTCGGTATTCCTAAAATACATAAAAATGTTGAAGACCAACCCCTTAGGCCTATTGTGTCTGCAGATGGATCAAAGACACTTCCTTTGGCTAAATATATTGATGTAAAAACTAAACATATTTGTACACAAAACAAGGTGATATTAAAGGATTCATGGGACTTGTTAAGGAATATTACCCCCGACTTATTTTCTGAAGATCTTATTTTTGTCACTATTGACATAATAGATCTTTTTTCATGCATACCCTATGATACGGGTTTATTAATGTTTGAGGATATAATTTTTCAAGACAACAAGATACCCCAATATGAGAAAGTTGCTATTATGGGACTTATGGATATTGTCCTTAAGCATAACGTTTTGATTTTTAATGGGGAATATTTCCAACAGATACAAGGTGTCTCTATGGGTGCAGCCTGTGCCCCTACATTTGCGAATTTAGTCTTGGCACATTGGGAGGAAAATTTTATCTTACATTCCAAATTCAACACCTGCTGGACATTATATCACCGGTTCTTGGACGACATTGTAATATTCTGGACAGCAGGTTATGATAAATTCAGTGAATTTATTGAATATATTAATAAGTCCACTAATTTTCTTAAATTCACCCATAAGACTTCAATTGATTCGTTACAATATTTGGATGTGGAAATCTACAAATTGAACAATAATTTGGAAACTAGAATTTATAGAAAATCTACCTTCTGTAACTCCTTTCTCCACTTTAACAGCGCACATCCTTCACATTGTAAAAAGAACATAGTGAAAGGACAGTTTGTTAGGGGTTGCCGTATGACTAGTTTGGAGTCAGATTTTGCTAATGAATGTACATTTTTGGAGACTATGTTTAAAGAAAAAGGTTACCCTAGCGATTTTGTAGAAAACATCAGGCTGGAAGTGGAGGAAGGTAGAAGTACAAAATTTAGACCTATTAAGGGTGTTACATCGGAATCTTCACCTGATTTTGGGTATAGTAATAACAACGATACCTACAATGAATACCAGCAGGCCTTAGTATTGGAATATAATGTTTCAAATTTTAAAGTCAGGGAGATTTTTCAGAGAGAATGGGATAGATTTGTGTCATTTACAGACATAGATGAAATATTAAAATTAAAACCAAAGGTAGTTTATAAAAATTCATTTAATAGAAAGAAAATTTTTGAGATAAATAGTAAAGTAGGAAACACCAGGTATTGTGAAAATATACATTTTATAGGAGGAAGAAAGAAAATGGGTACTTTTAAATGTGGAAGTTGCCATCAATGTGAATATATTATGAATAAAGGGGAGATTCATTTAGAAAGTAGAAATAGATGGATTAGAAGTAAGGGGAACTTTGATTGTGATACAAAAGGATTAATTTACCTTGCATCATGTCAAAAATGTAAATCATTTTATGTGGGTAAAACAGAGAGGGTTTTGAGGAGGCGTATTTATGAACATCTCTATGAAATTTCAAAAGCTAAAGAAACAAATGCTCTATATAAACACTCTAGGGATTGTGAAGGATATAAATTCCTTTTTTTTTGTATTAGAACAAGTTAAGAGGGACATAAGAGGGGGCCCTTGGGAAGAATTGTTGGAATATAAGGAACTGTGGTGGCAGATAACTCTTGAAGCAGCGAAAACACCTGGTTTAAATGACCATGTTTCACTTTTACCCTTATTAAAATTCCGGGCTGCCAAAATGTAAAAACTGTGTTATGATGAATAAGCCAGCAGATGGCGCCAATCTGCTTGAATACATTGATTTTTACATGGCAAGCATGAATTTGTATATACATATAACAGATATATTTTTTAAAAAAAGTTTAGATTTTAATAATTATGTATGATACATATAATTTTAATAATAATATATTAATTTTAATATTATGAAATTTATCCAAGATGTATTAAGTGAACTCCTTTCTATTTTACTTAATATTTATATTTAGTGTTGACATCGCATAATACCTACTACTTAATATTCATGAGCCTTTTAGGAGAGCCTGATTTGTGTGTTTAAATGTTTTTTAAGGATGTTTATTGGTTAATTTTTTATTTATGAACTATTTAAGATGTAATTAGTGGGATTAATTGCTTATCTGATGAAGTCCAAGTTGTATGTGGACTAAAACGCGTATTGTGAATCAACTGCATTAATGCTGTTTGTATGCTGTTGGTGAAGCTGTTCGTGGATTTTTAATAAATCGAGTGACTTGGTATACTGGTCGGAGTGTCCCTCTCTTGCCTACTGCACTCTTTTGGATTTTTTGGTTGATTTCTGAGTGCAGTTTTCGCAGTTTTCTGAGTTGACATTTATATGTTCCCCTATCCATGAGGGACAAGGGTGCTAAACCAGGAGTAAATTTGCAGTTACCCATCCATTCTTCCAAAGTATGTTTGAATAGACTACGAGAAGAACTTTGCTTTATGTGGCATGGAAGATGGTTCCACAGACGTGGTATTCTTTCTGATACATACTGTACCTATCCCTTGAGTAGGTGTTTCTGATACCATTACACTTCCAAATGTGTAACAGGTCTGACGGTATATGATCTGTTGAAGCTCTGTATGTGAGACAGAGGTTGCCTCTCAGTAGCCTGTATAATACTGAGAAGAGGGACAAGGCTTTGAGAAAGTCTGCAAAGTCTTTACGATGTATATCCTTGCTTTTTAGTGAGAAAGAATTGTGATCATTCCAGTTGTGACAACTGTTTGTACATACTAGAAGGTGCATTATACTTAATGATTGGCCTAATGAGAGCAGAGTACAGTGGAATGATTACATCCCTGGACCAGGCCATAATACCTTTAGATATGAACTGTAGAATGAAGAAGGACTTTCTTACAACAGTGGATAAGTGGTGATAAAAGATTCAGTTTTCAGGGATGTGTTGTCAATGTGGTAGTTACAAGGGGAGTCATGCTTGCCAAAAGATGCAATTAGAACCTTCTTGGCATTTAGATTTAGTCCTTGGTTTTGACACCAGCTATTTGTTCAGGCCCAGTTGGAGGATCTTGGTATTCTCTAGGAAGATTTTAATGGCACCAAATTAGCCAGCCACAAACCTGTAACATTAGCTTTAACTCCTGAGAAGTAAATGCCAATGAGAAATTATGCAAGTACTGAACCTAGGGGTACACTGCTAGTGACTTATTTTAGAGCAGGTAGAACCACCCACCCTAGCTTTCTGGGTTCTAGTTATGCATCAATTTGCTGTCCAATGAGTTAAACAAAGATCAACATTTAGCTGGGAGGCCTAATGCAATTATATAATATGGAATGGTGTTGAACACCTTTGTGAGGTCTAAATATGCAGTGTGCACTGTTTTTTCTTCCTCCATTGCTTTAGTAACTTTTCTAAGAAGTCTAACAGGTTATATAAGCAAGACCTGCTCTTGCTAACTCTTAACAGGGTAGGGTTGAGAGTCTGTACGTTATCTATAGCCTTGTTTAATAATTCCATAATTATCTTTTCTATAGCCTTACAGATGAGACTGGTCCGGTTTATGGGTCTATAATTACCAGAGTCCATTGAAGCCCTACTTTTGTTCAAGGGAATGACTGTTGCTGCCCTCCATTCTTTTGGCATAAAGTCTGTTTTGTGGATGATATTGAATGGCTTCTGTAAGGAGTCAGACAAATTATGTTTCAGGCTGAGCAGCAGGCAGCCTGATATGTTATCTGATCCCATAGATACAGTGTTCTTTGCCTTTGAGAGTGCTTTGAGTACTTTGATCTTGGGACAATTGAGGGGTTATAGATCTGGGTATGTCATCTGAGAATACTGGAGGAGAAAGGAGGGTGAAATTTGAGTTAAAATTGTCTGCTAGTAGATTGGCTATGTCCTTTGGGTCTGAGTATGCAATATAATTTACTATTAGCTCTGCACAGTGTTGAGCATTGTCTCAGAGATTTCTAATGAAATTAAAGAAGGCTATTCCTGTCTCATATCTGACTTTGGTTGATTTGCTCAGGGTCCAGAGTTTCTTGTTTAGCTTGGGAGGTTTGGCATAATGGTTAAAGTCTTTGCTCATAGGCAAAAGGTACAGTGTTCAATACATGCCTTGGGTTATTAGCTAGGCTTAAAACGGCCCTTGAGGGCAATTAGTCTAGTATTCACCTATGAACCTATGTTTCTGGCATCTTATGAGTTGAATTTATTTTTGTCACTTACTATATGTAAGAGGGCAAGTTTTATCAGGCAGTTATGTACTACAGTATTTCAGGCATGTATCCAATGCACCTGTAACAATCATGGTGGGGGTGGAATGTGAGGAATTCAGCAAATGTGTCAGCTAGGTACTTCCAACACCCTGTAAAGAGAAATATCCAGATAATGTCATAGTATAGATGATGTTTTAATTCTGCCTAACCTTTCTGGTCTTTCAATGGCAACTAAACATTCAGGTAGTTATTGTGCTCTGTTCTAGGTGTAAACTTGAAATTATCAAAATCTTCACTGTAATGTTTCAGGAAAGAATAGTGTTTGGTTAATATATGTCATTGATTATTGACAGTTGCTAAAAAAATGTTTATACTGTTTCCAAAAGTATGGATCAGGACTGTGTAAGGGTGAATGCTAACTCTACTTCATTTGTTTTACTGAAACAGATTGCTCTTTCTGGAAATACAGTATATTATGTCTTTTGGATTGTGCATATTTCTTCATCTTACTCTTTTGCTGTGAAATTCTCCCCTCCTTACTTAATCATTTGACTTACTACTTGTCATTTTACCAGAATGAATATTGTCTCTGAATTCATATTTAAACATCAAATTAGCTGTATCCTCTTGTTAGATGTGTTGTACTCCTATATCTTATCAAGACGGTGAATATATGTTATTTCTCTGTCAGATTTTTAATGCTGGCTATTTCTACAGCTTTTCTGTATTAGTCAAATATCTTTCCACTATAATCTTTTCTTAAGACCATAATGGAAATACTACAGTTAAACAACAGTAACTTAAGAAAATAACAAAATATCAATGATACGAAAAGACCACTTCTACACAAAAGCTCTACTACTGTTTTGGTAAGTCTGACTTCAAAGAAAAAAACACAGTGTAACAGACATAGCATTTATACCTAAAACTTATCCAATAAAAAATAAGGCTGTTCTAGCAAATTTAAATGGATTATTAAAGGAGAACCATACCCACAGACTCAAAAGCATGTTTATTTCATCATGGTTTTGTTTCCTACACTTTAACATGACTCTGGGACTATTTACAGGTTTTTAAATATTTGTATATGTAATTTCTAAGTCTGAACACAGGGGGTCTGGCATCTTGAAGTAATTCTGATTGTTTAGTCTGCTTCTAGGTATCCCACAATCCAGTGCTTGTCTGTAAAAAAATTACATCACGCGGGCTTCTTTCATCATAAAGCTCCTGTCACTGCATTGATTTTACATGCATTCACTGCTGTCTTTCAGTTAGTTATTTTAAGTAACATTTCATGCCATTCAATGACTACTTAAAATACAAACAGTGGAAATGCCACAGAACAGACTTTCAAAGTGCTTTAAGTGGTTTTTATTGCTGCTTCTTTTTAGAATGGCTAAATTGCAGTCTTTGGTGAAGCCTGAATTGTACTACTTTGACTCATCTCCCATCCCCCTTTACACTTAACTACCCTAGCTGTCAAACTGCTAAGGGTAATTTGAGCTGTTACCTGCTGTGATTGATAGCCCACAGCAGGAGACTTGACTCATGTACTGTTTTCTTGTTCTATCCTTTACTTTCTGTATGGGTATGGGAAGGATCAGGGAACTATGTTATTACAGCATAGGTGGGTTTTTAGGACTGCTGTGGTGATGTCAGTTTGGGGAGGGAATTGGTCAAAAAACTACCTATATTCGTTGGCCTTGATGACATTGATGCATTGGAGACTACAGCAAGCTTTTTCAGAGCAGGATAAAAGTTTTTTTAAAGTAAAACCACCACAGTACAGTAAGGTACTGCTCTAATGGAGAGAAACAGTCAATTTAAAATATTTAAAAAGCTCTGTTGTTGTTTATTCATAGCAGGGACAGTAAGTAGGGAGAAAAAGGGCAGAGAAGTTGAGCATTTAATAACAGAATTCCATTGTTGTCCATTAAATAAATAAATATTTCCAAAACAATTCCTTATTTAACTCCTTTGTGGATAATGTCCCATATTATAAAAGAACTGGTGTGTTTTTTCATTAGTCTGCCTTTAATAGTCTAACTCCATTCTGATATGTTCTAATACACCATACAGTATATTTTCATTTTCATATATTGGCTTAAATAAAGTGCAACAGTAACATTCTCAGAATTTTTTCTGACTGATATCTGTGATATGTTCTTGCAATCAAATTTTGAACCCTCTTTTCATTTCCTCCTCCCCTATTTAAAACAGCCAGGAACAGACAAAAAATGCAAATAGATTTATCATTTCAGTCAAATATATAATTTACATCAACCTTTTATAATTTGAAACATAGGAAAAACAATTCTCTACCCACAAGGGTAAGCTCAAATTTTATTAAGCTAAGTGCCACATTAACAGTAGGGTTCATGAAATGGCTGTATTCAAAATAGTCCTTCAATTTCCTGCCCCAAGAAAAGGATAGGATATTTTTCCCAAAATACTCGTTAATTTCATCATTGCTCAATAAGATGCTCGATAAAGTATGTCAGTTATGCAGTACACTGTTAACTGTTTTAATAGCTAATGCGTTATATTCAGTAAGAAAACATATGAGATCATTTCAACTTACTGTATCTTTGTGGGACATATCTTTCTTCATCCATGCCCTACATTTAATGTTGTCCATTTAATAATGTAATCTGGATCATATTAAAAGCCATCCAAAATCCTGATTCTGTGTCTGTAAGACTGCAAATATTTCTCCCCAGTTTATGAATAATTTTCACAGGGGTCCTTTTGGAAGTCATACAAATTGCTGTAGGCCCTTCTTTCACTTAAAAGTTCATTGACAGCTCTGGGAGATGACAATCTGTACCATTAAGAAGGTGATTTGAATCTGTATTCTGTACATAGTTCTGAAGTCAATACTTTCTTCTGCCTTCAACATCTAAATCCCAAAAAAGTTTTTTTCTACCCACCAAAAATGTAAAAACGCAAATCTGCTATTAAAGGTAGCCTGCATGGATTTAACAAAATAATGTGTGTCACCTTTACAGACAAATGCTAAAACATCTATGTATCAAACATCGTACAATGTTTAATAAATAATACTGAAATAAATAAATTTGTTTGTTTAAAAAGTGACTACATTTGCATAAGAGGAGACAAATGATTCCCCCACTATTTTCTTTTACAAGTAGCAACTGGAATCAAATACAGAAACGTTTTGGGTAATAGCAAACTCACTCAACTCACTCAGTTAAATAAATATTAAGTGGACATGATCCCAGATAAACATCTGGTACTTCAGCGTTATGAACCCTTTAGATATTAGTATAGAAATCTTCTACCTCTACCCTAGCCCAAAAGTATTCCATAAGGGCTGCTCATTGCTCAGCAAGTTGATTTGTGCTCTCTCAATGTGAAAACAAAAATTGAGAAAACTGTCAGCTTGCTTAGAATGTAGTTATCGACTGTTATCTGCATTGTCTGGAGAATCTGAGAGAAAATCAACCAGAACAGGAGAACAGAAAATGTTGGCTGGGAAGAATCCTGTAGCTGTTCAGCAAAAAATAAATAAATAAAATAAAAATAAATAAATATATGATCCTGACAAATCTGTAGCAGAAAGGAAAAGAATAAAAAACTGAACATAACAGAGTGTTTGTGGAAAACTATTATTCATGGTTCACCAGGCAGAACAGAAGCAAGTTTATCCCATCAATCAGAGAATGTCAAGAGGTAGGAGTGAGATCCAAGATGATTTATCCATCTGTCTTCAGAATAGTTTTCCTGGAGGATCAAAGACATTTTGATACAGAGCAGACTAAAGTGAAAATTAAAAAGCTTATTCAACAAAATAGAGACTTTGCTAGTTAAACACTACCATTGTTCCAGAGGAAAATGCAATAGAGCTGACTAGAAGAATCAGGAGTACCTTGGACTTGAGCCAGACACTGGTGTTGAAAATCAGCAAAACTGAAGTGAGTGAATAAAAGGGAGACTATAAAGCATCAACCACGCTGGATACATAAACAGACATTTGAAATATGGCTTTGCAAGAAAAAAGCAGTTGAGAAATATTATTTTGTTGACTTTGTTAAAATGCTGGGTGAATTGTAAAACATATATCCTACTTTATGGCATTAATGTTTAGAAGGACACCAAAGAGAATGAAAAAGTTACTGTCAGCAAAACAGTTTTTGTTCTCATTGATATTTGTATAAAAACATTCATGATGTAAACTGCTTGTCATATTGCAATGCAGTTTTGTATAATGGATCATAGGAGTCTACTAGGCAATGAACCCAGAGGTCATTTCAAGCCTAGCCATTTCATTACAATGTGATATCATAGATACACTAGTCAATATCCAGGATTGCATTTAGTAATGACTGTCCATGTCCAGGAGAGTTATGGGTACTATCCCTGGTAAGAATTTATGGTGCCCCATCCACTCATCCAGGTTCCTTTTGAACAGTGTCATACAGGTGCTCTGTTTTACATGAATTGGTAGCCTGTTGCAAAGATGCAGCAGTTACTGGGAGACAACTCTGACCCTCCAGCATGTCCGATTTAATTCACATGCCATATTTAGGTCCCTGGAATGGGTAGCTCTAGTCCAGTTTGAATTGTGGATGTGCAGCAAGTTCATAAGGTTTGAGTCAGAGATTGCTCTGTAAGCCAGGCATAAGCCTCCCCTAAGAAGTCTATATGATACAGAGTATAATGACAGAGACTTTAATCAGTCTGTGTAGGGCATGTTCTAGAGCATGGAATGTGCACTAAGTGGCATTTTTAAATGTGAAGAGGTGGAGTCTTAATCAATGACTGCTACATCTGTTAAAGATGTTAAAGCAAGCACTTTTGTAGTTGTAAGATATAATAGCAGATGAAAGTCTGGTCAGAAACAAGTTAAAATTAATATAATGTGATTTTGGCTGCTGGGGTGGGGGGGGTCTAAAAGTGTATTGATATATGTAGGATTAAGGTAGCAATTTCCCCTGTTTTGCAAGGGTTGGTGTATAGATTAATGTCTTTAGCTTATGGTACAGACACATTTTAAAAGAAAAAAGGCTGAAAAAATACAAAATGGTGAAAGGCATGGAAATGGTAGGTTTCTTGCATCTGCAAATTTATTAGCTTGTTTTTTTTTTTTGTATGTTTGTTTGTTTTTTATTAGCAGATGCTGTTAGCGGGAAACAAGACATTGCAGGTGCAGGTAGTTGGCCAGGAGAAGTCAGTACATTGTGTTCTGAGAGAAATTTACATTCTTTCATGCAATTGCAAAGTTAAATGTTTTTCATAATTGTTGACTGCTTTTACTTGGTGATGCGCTGCCCACAATTGCAAGCAATTAATCTTGGAAGTTATGAACACCCCTTCCTAAGAGAAAAGTAACTTTTAAAGGTACAGTAGAAAGCAGTTCAGTAAAACATAAAGTTTTAAACTGTGAGGAGTAAACAAACAGTAGTTGCTTCTCCAACAGTCTTGATACTTTAATGCACTTCTTGAAACAGTACACAATTTAGTTAAATGTTTACTGAAAGCATCCAAGCTGGTTTTTTTTTTGGTTCATATCTGGGTGGGGAATACAGAAAACAAAACAGCAGATAGCAGTCACTGTGAGTGGGAACACAGGCTATAACATGCACTTTAGCATAGGGAACCTTAATTTAAGATTAGGTGGTGTCTGTGGTTGCAGCTGTTGATTTGGGTCAACTGCTGCTATCTGGATGGGGAAAATTTAATTTGCTGAAAATATACAGGTTGTATGCTTATTCTAAGTTAAAATAGGGTGAGGGGTTCTGAACATTTATTAATTTTTTGTTTAAGTTATATAATTGAAGTAAAAAGTCTTGAAAATGTGACATAAGTTCAAATGGAGATGAGAAGAAATAACTGCTTAAAAAATCAGCCTGCCAAATGTTAGTGTATGTGTATATAAGCCAAAACTTGAAAGTACACATTCAAAAGAACTGTCATATATAACAGATGGAAGCAATCACTTTCTTATCACAATGGCTACCCTGCCCATATTATCATAGAATGTTATAAAAATAGCATGCTTTGCCAAAGCATTGGTAAGCAGTGGCGGCTGATGACTTCAAATTAACGGGGGGGGTCTGCAGGAGACAGCTGAATGGGTGGGGCCAATGCGAATGGGGTGTGGTCAACTGGAAAGGGGTGGAGCTATGCTCAAAACCACAACAACTGGAACTTTAATTAAATATGCTGCCCTGGGTGCCAAACAGTCATTACGAGAGTCCAATCAATACAAAATGAAGTGTAGAAGAAAAAATATTTCAATGCATTGGCTACATGACAATTTACTAAATATCTAAATGGAAACACAGGTTGTGAGGCATGAAAAAATAAATTACTTTTTAAATACATTACTGGAATACCAGTCAAAATCAAGTATAAAAAAAACAAGCAGCCCTCAACTCAAACCACTTCTCCTTGCACAGCAGTTCCAATTATAATTTATATTCAGCTTTATAAAATTACCAAGTAACATGCTGAAAGTAGCAATGTCTGTGATACCTCCACTTGTAAAAATGTTTCTTATCCAAAAAAGACCTGCTGCCTGACAACAACTATCTACTTGTTTCATGAGGAAGACATGATCAAAGTAAGAAATGAACAGCAAACAAGAAACAAGCTCAAGATAAATTGGTTAAAGGATTCCTGCACAAGTTATGGACCACACATGATAGACTGGCATTCTGTTTAGTTTATGGGTAAAGCCTGCAAACATGACTGCAAGTCTCCAACATAAGATGACTGCAAGTCTCCAACAAATGTAATGAGCTTCTGAAAATACTATAATCCTGTCTTTATTACAAATACTGTCATATGCATTTCAATACCCAAGGCTTATACGTTATCTAGTTATGTAAATATTCTCTGCATGGCAACAACAAAAAGGCTTTCAATGCTGGTAATTCTTTAACAGTATGCTTATTAAAGTTTACTTGCATCTTACAATCCGACAAGCTTATCTGATGGTCATTAAAGCATTGCTACTTAAACACAGAGCAACAGGGCATTGCGATAGCATGCATTTTCTGAATAATAAGCATTTTCTGAATAATAAGCATAAATCAACAGTATAAAAATATGACAGAAGACCAGAACATTCTGCAAAATCAAGGACAGATGAAAAGCCACGGTCATACTTGTGGTCTACCTTGGATGAGGGAATACTCTGCACACTTACACTGTATAACTGTTCCTTGCCTTCCTTGGACACATCCAGAGCCACTACAATGGGGAGTGGGGTGCAACAAGTATGTCACAATTTGAAATGTCTCTGGCTGACAGTGATGGCTCTGACACTCATACCTCTCAAGTTCAGAGCAAGAAATCTGGACAAAGCCATACATAGAACTAGAAGTGGGGACACAGACCCAAAAATAAGGACAAGTTTTAAATATTGCTCTTATAAACTTAGAAAGATAATAGAACATTAGTAGGTCTTGTATTAGTATGAATTTTCTGAAGGGTATGAAATCTGAAACTCAAATGTCTGCCATTATTTTCTAACTTCAGTCTTTAATGATTTTCCACTAATTTGCCAGAAAACCACAATTTTATGAAAAACAGACCAAAAATGTGATGCAAAAATATAAAATTGCCACACAATACAGCTGGGAACCTAATATTAACACTGTTAACTTGAGCAGCTAACAAAATAAGAGCATCTACATGCATTTCTGAAATAAAAGTAATCTATAACTCTGATCATTACAGTTATATATAATTGTAGACCCTCCACGTTTTCTTCCAAAATTGCTATTTTGAGGAGGAATTATTAGGGGGAGAGCAACATTTTGAGCCAAAATTGGGGACAGTTGAGAGGTCTGGATATTCCTAATTCTATAACGTGATTTGCACAAACCTCTCAACCTCTTAATGCAGGAAATCTGGACAAGGCCAAATATATTGGGGGAACATACAAACTCTACTAAAAATTGCTCTTGTATAAACTTAAGACAGTTAATAGAATAACAGGTCTTGCTTTAGCATGCATTTTTTCTGAAGGTTATGACGTCTGAAACTCAATGTCTGTCATTTAGTGACTTCATTCCTAAATAATTTGCCAGAAAACCACAAATTTTATGAGGAACAAACCAATAATAAGAAGCAAATATCTATTCATTCTGCAAAAATCTGGACAGTTGAGAGGTATAGTTCAGCCGGGGCTGTCTGAGTTTGCTGCCCTCCCCCCCCTCACAAAATCATGGTGGAATGCACCCTCACCCCTGCAGCCATTCCAATGTCCCATTTCTTGGTTATTTCATCCCATAAACACTGTAATGTGCATACTGCTTTACTTCTGCGATGATTTAGATTTCACTTGAAAGTTTTATTTTGCATTTTGCAGCACAAACCCTAATAGATATCTGCTAAGCAAAGCAATGCAGTCTCACAATGAAAATAGACTTAGCATTAAAACTTCTCTGCCCTTGAAACTCACATCCATTGAAACAGCATTGAAACCCACATTAAAAGAAAATACATTTTGCCAGTGGCAGATAAAGATTAACTGTGGGCTGTTTTCAAATTATAGGCCCCATGAACACGAAACATACACATGCTCTTTGATACACCTTCCTGATTGTATTAAATTATATTCCTTGTACAATACAATGCAGTTGTTAGAAGGCATTTTAAATTTATTGTTTTGTACATTTTTGCAGTAAACAATGAAACAAAATGCATGCACCAATGACAAAACTGCCCAATTCAGAACATTTCCATCATAAAAGTTTACTCAACCTTCTACAGTCCACCAGTATCAGTAAATATGCACAATCTTTGAAGAAGTAAAAGTCATCTAAATAATTCCACATTAAAGAAATATGTAACTAATGAAGAGGTTGCTGCTAGCAAACAACTTTATATGTCATTGTTTCATCTACAAATAAAGTGCCTGTTGCCCTTGAGGAATAAATTGCCTATGTTGCATTAAAAAATGATAAGCTAGTAATGTTGCAATAGGGAATGGATGGCAAACTGATAACAGGTTCATAGTTACTAGGTATCTTCACCAAAAAGGACTGCAGCATCCACCTCCTTAAAAACACAGTACTGTATCAGCAATGCATCTACCTACTGTGGGAGTAGAACCCACAGCCTTCTGCATCAAAAGAAAGTACACTACCTGTTGTGCTATTAACAATGCATGCAAACTCAGCATAAGCAGCACTAAACTTTTGTTCCCCTGCAGCTCTCAGCTCCTTGTAAAATCTACTCGATACTCAGCTGTATCTCTGAACTTTGCAGCACAAGAAATCTGGAAAAAGCCAAAATTTATTGGGGGGGACAAAAGCACAAAAACTACGGACACATTTTAAACATTGCTTGTATAATGTTGGAAAGTTGCTAGAATAAAATGCTGTGTTACCACCATACATTTCACTGCCAAGTTTTGAACCCAGGCAACCCTGTGAAAAACAGTCAGAGAAACATACCACTATGCCAAATCAGCTGTTTTGTGAAAGAGAGGAAGACTGAAACTTAAATGGCTACCTTTTAGTGAATTCAGTTCTCACCATAGCTGTCAAATTCTTAGCACAAAACACCTGAACAAAGCCAATAATGGGGGAATACAGCCCCAAACATATTCAGTGAATTCAGTTGTCACCATAGCTCTCAACCTCTTAGCAAAAAACACGTGGACAAAGCCAGTAATGGAGGAATACAGCCCCCAAACATTCAGTGAATTCAGTTCTCACCATAGCTCTCAACCTTAGCACAAAATACCTGGACGAAGCCAATAATGGGGGAATACAGTCCCAAAAATAGGGGCAAATTTCAAATATCCATGTTATAAACTTAGAAAATTGCTAGAATAAAAGGTTTTGTGTTACCATGTACTTTCTGAAGAATATGAAGTCTGAAATTCAAATGCCTGTTATTTTTAAACATTTGTTAACCAGGAAACTAGTCTGACTTAGAACAAAAGCCACTTTTCAGCAGAGCAGGGAGAAACACTCCAGACATGTCTTTGTAAGATGGAAGGACATGCAGACTCCACACAGAAGGCACCCCAGCCAAGAATCAAACCAGAGAACCTGTAGCTGTCAGGCAACAATGTTACCAGTGCACCACTGCACTACAGACTTTGCAAGGACAAATGAGAATACAGAAACCACAGATTTTATGAGAAACAGAACAAATATGAGGCAAAAATCTGCAATTTTTTTACAAATGGTGGTGGGTAGGGAATTCAGGCCCTTGCCACCTGCACCCAAAGTACAGGGTTCAAGCCTGAGTATTCTCTGCCCACCACCATGTGTTCTCTCTAGCCACTAATATATAGCAACTGGGGCATTACACACACACACACACCCACACACACACACACACACACACACACTCCTCGGCAGCAGCAGCAAAATCCTCCATACCTGCAAGGCTAATGGTTGGTTCCTCGGCAGCAGCTAAATCCTCCGTACCAGCATGGCTAATGGCTGGTTCCTCTGCAGCAGCTAAATCCTCTGTACCTGCAAGGCTAATGGCTGGTTCCTTGACAACAGCTAAATCCTCCATACCTCATACATGTTCTCTTATGGACTTAGTTTTGGACAACAATTACTTTAGCTTTGGAGACAAGTTTTTGAAGCAAAAGTCTGGTGTGTCAATGGGAGCTACAGTTGCCCCTGTTTTTGTCAATTTAGTTATGTCCATGTGGGAGCAGAAATACTTGTCAACACACCCTCTGGCCAAGAACATTTTATTCTAAAGAAGATACATAGATGACTTCTTCTTTTTGTGGAATGGGGACATTGAAGAATTTCACAGCTTTGTTTTCTTTTTGAATAGCGGCACAGATTTTATCAAGTTTACTTTAAGTGCTTTTGGCAAAAGTCTCAAGTTTTTGGGCATCACAATATCTTTTTACCATGATTATGGCTTTTTTTTTTACCAGTCAAATATTTAGAAAAGAGACTTTCATTAACTAGTATCTTCATAAAGACAATTTACACCCCACTCCCAAGAAAAGAAGGGTAGTGAAGGGACAGTTGATCAGATAAGCAGATCAACCACTTGTCACTGCATTTTCATAAATGAGCTTTCTAAATTAAGGACATTTTTCATGAACAGAGGATACAACTGAGAATGGCTTGAAAGTTGGAGAATGAGGTTTTAATACTTAGGGAGAACAAAGCACACCCTATTTTTGAATGGACAACACACTATATCTTTGTTCAGTTATGGTACTGGCATTTCACACAAAGCTAATCTTGTCAGTTTTAAACTAGCCTTTCCCATTACAATTTCCAATGAAATGTGATTAATTAAGAACATTGTTTCAGAAGATTGGAAAATTATCTTAGGGAATACTGACTTGGCAAAAGTTTTAGCTGATAAGCCTATTTCACTTATAAAAAGCCTTTTAATTTCAAGACATTATTTAAAAGTGATCACTACTATAAGCCCTGTTCTACCGACTATAATAATCTTGGCACCTACAGGTATGGTCATTACAAACAATGTAGATACATAAGTAATTCATCATCTGGTGTATTTTAACCATTGTAATCAACTAATTTGGGCCACAGATAGGTATAGCTGCACTTTGACACACATTGTTTATGCAGCTCATTGTGTTTCATGCAACAATTTTATATAAGAAAGACTATCAGATGTTTGAATAGAAGAATTTTTGAGCATGTTTAAAAAAGTACCATTCTCTCAGGTATTCAATACCAGTCTCCGGGTGAATACAAGTATAAAGAGAAGCAACATCTAGAGATCCAAAAAAGAAAGATGTGTTGTTGATGGTACATTCATTTAGCAATTCCAGGAGATGTCAAGAATCATGTAAATAATATTGTAAACTTTAGACAACAGGGTTCAGAATGTGGTCCAAAAAGAAATTGGTTCACTCTTTGAAAAGACTGCTAACACTATCAGTTTAAGTGGAGGTCTATTTTGATCTTTGTGGAGTTTAGGAATTGCGAACAAATAAGCTATTTTTGGGAATTCAACTTGAAGATAGTAAAATGTATCATAAGCAAAATTTCCTTGGCTGAACATGTCAAACCATACTAAATCAATGTCAGAAAAGCTGCTATGAATGGTCTCTAACATTACTTCTATGTAACAAATTCATCATTTAATAAATTCAAAATAACTTGATGGTAATCAGTAGAGTTCATATGTACTAACATCCCACCCTCGTCTCCCTTCATTATTCTTAAATCTATGTTATTCAATAAATCTTTGAGTGCAGACCTCTCAGATCTTGGTAAATTATGGTACTTTGGTTTGACTCTTGGCTTATTTCTCAAGTCATCCTCACACAAGTTATTAAAAACCTGAAGGGTGGTGTTAAGGGTGAGATTAAACATACTTCTTTTCTTTATCTTGTCAGTACCTGAACTGAATGCAGGAACATTATGCATTGTGAACTGCAGACTCGATTTTCTGGCATACAGTTTGAGATCTATAAGTGATCTCGTGACATCAACTGAATTAGTGGAGATGAATGAAAAACCCTTTTCTAGTATGGACAAATGTTGAGCGGATAATGTAACTTCACTTAATTTGAGTACTTAAATCCTAAAGCCTATGTTTTCTTTCTGTTCTTCCCTCTCTCCTTCCCCTTGGACTATGTGTTGACTGGCCTCTTCAGTGGGGTCTATATTATAAGCTCGAAAAATCGCTGCTCCACAAAAAAAAAAAAATGCCCCCCACACACCCCCTACTTAAATATACCAACTCTGGGACTGCACCACAGTGGAGGAAATGGAAACGTCCTAAAAACGGCCCAGTGATTTATTTTCCCTGGGGAAAAAAATTGCTGTTCCATGTCTTCGTGTTTAGTGGTTTCGATGTTTACAGCTTGATAAAAGATCGTCCACTCTTTTAAGCTTTTGAGCTTATAATGTAGACCCTCTTCAGTGTCCTTATTTGATCAGATGGATGCATTAAAGAAGGACCTGTTGCGGAAACATAAAGCGGAGGAAAATTACCATCAACATTACTACTTGTACTTGGGTATCACCTCAGCTGGTGTATCGTTGGTCACACCAGGTGGAATATCAACAGGTGGTGGTACTGGAGTTTTATTTACATCATCAGGCTCTAAAGATTGTCTTTTAGAAAAGCTGGAAGTAGTCAAAGGATAAGCTGTGCCTGCCGTATAAACTGCGATGTCTGTCCACAATTTACCCTGTTTTCTGGTAACAATAGAAGCCCTAACTCAATCAGCCTTTGCTCCAATGCCAGAATAGAGAGTAATAAGAGAGTGGAACCTGCCAGAACTTTGGATTTTACAGTCCAGTAACTGTACTTTAATGTTAGCAATCTCACTGTTATAATTATTCACCAATGGCTTCATTAGAGCTACACCTGTGTTGTTAGACAATGAAACCAATTATTTATACAAGGGGTCACCCCATTTATCTCCACTGGAGAATTTATAAATGCATAGCCCTTGTGGAACACACAAATGATACATTCTTCTAAATACAGAATCTCATATTATAAAGATATGAATTTAGTAGTGAGTTGCTGTAATCTATGAATATTGTTTCTACATGTAACAAGGGCAGAACTGGCATCATTGGTATGGTTGTTACTCACTGTGCTGGTATTACTTGCACCCCTTTTGTTGGAAAACAGGTTTGTAACTTCAAAATATTTTTAGTTGGTTGTACTTGGATGCTATTCTCTTCAGAAACCTTCCTCTCAGCAGTTGGAAATGTTGATAATCCTGGTGCAATGAGGAATCTGGAACACCACTAGCTGGAACCATACTTCTAGCTTTTTTATCAGTCAGATTTTTAGAAAAGAGACTTTCATTAACCAATATCTTCATAGAGACAGTTTACACCTCATTCACATAAAAACAGAGGTAGTGAAGGGACGGTTGATCAGATTAAGCAGACTGACCACTAATCATTGCATCTTTGTAAATGAGCTTTCTAAATTAAGGACTTTTTTCATGAACAGAGGATACAACTGAGAATGGCTTGCAAAGTTGGTGAATGAAGTTTTAATACTTAGAGAGAACAAAGCATGCACTATTTTGAAAGGACAACACCCTAGATCTTTGGTCAATTATGGTGCTGGCATTTCACACGAGGCTAATCTTGCCAGTTTTAAACTAGCCTTTCCCATTACAATTTCCAACAAAATGTGGTCAATTAAGAACATCATTTCAGAAAACTGGAAAATTATCTTAGGGAATATTGATTGGCAAAAATTTTAGGTAAGAAACCTATTTTCACTTATAGGAAACCTTTTAATTTCAAGACATTATTTGAAAGTGGTCACTACTCTTAAGCCCCATTCTACTGACTGTAATAATTTTGGCACTTATAGGTGGGGTCATTTCAAACAATGTAGATACATAAGTAATTCATTGTTGGTGTATTTTGTAATCAAATAATTTCTGCCCAAGATAGGTATAGCTGCACTTTGGCACACATTGTTTATGCAGCATGTTCAACAGTTTTTGTATAGGAAAGACTATCAGATGTTTGAATAGAAGAATTTATTAGCATGCTCTTCCAATTAAAAAAGGACCTTACCAATACCTTGGAAAAGCATGCTGTTTTGTGTACTGAGTTTAGGGAATTTTCCTTTTCCATGATCGACTCTGTTAGTACTGACAAGTTTATGGGTGATTTTAAAACCTTGTTAGAATGCCGAGAAACCACATGGCAGATTAAAACCATGGGCTGAGCGCCTCCCCAGGTCTCAATGAGACAATTAATATTAAGTGGTTTCTAGAAGCACAAAGATTATAACACACACACACACACACACACACACACACACACACACACACACACACACACACACATATATATATATATATATATTTTTTTTTTGTGTGTATGATGTGGTTCAATACTTTGTATATATTTTATGAATGGTAATTAAACTTGAAGTTACTGTTACATTTTTGTTAGTGAGACAACCCCCACCTTTTTCTGACCAATCATTGGCTTTTTTTATAGCATGTCATTTCTATTCATATCTTATGGAATATTATGGAACCTTTTTAAACATTGTATCAGATTTGTAATGCATTGCTTCTGAAGAAGTTCTAGTAATAATTAAAGAACGAAAGCGCTCAATCTGTTTGTGTCCAGAAGCCTTGCCTTAGTTGTGTTGTGTTTTTAACCAGTTTCTCAGTTGTGATTATCTAAGATTATATTACATTCAATAGCTTTAATTGTTGTTGTTGTGTCTTTCGGCTTTTCCCAGTTAGGGGTCGCCACAGCGGAACTCCGGTCCGCTAATGATTGGCAGTTGATTTTTACGTGCTGAGTTGCCAGCCCTAATGCACAACCTTCGACGAAGGTAAACCCATTCACGCATGTCTCCACAAAGAAGACGCTCTAGCTGAGAGTCGAACCAGTCAGCGTCTTACTGTGAGGCGACAACGCTACCGCAGCACCACCACAGCAGATATTAATACTTGACAAAAAACTTTTAAAGAAAATGGAAAAAAAATGATAACTTCATTCTCATGGTTCCCTAAAACCTGAGAATTGCTTATAGAACTCATATTAGACTGTGGCAGTATAGTCTTGCTAGCTTCCCCGATGTAAAATCTTATTCCTTTGTTGCAGATTTTAACTCTGTTATTCTCTGGTTGGAATCAACTTATACTAGTCAATGGCAAACCATTCAGTAAAAGATTATACTAACTTCTTATAAGTTTATTAAATATGATACATTGAAAGTATGTAACAATCCTTTCATCTGGTTAATAAAACATACCTTAGAATGAAATTAATTTCAATCTTTAGACTCTGCATATATGAAATAAATTTTTTGAAAACAGTTGAGAAATATGTTTTTAAAACCCCATGCTATCATCAAAGGTAAATTCAACTACAGGAGCTTACAGTCTCTTATTTTTTTATTATTTTTGTTTAGTCTTGTCCCATGTATCCTTCACAGCCATAACAGAATCCCTTTTAATCCATATACTTAAATATATCATCTTATCATGTCTCCACAAATATGTGTATCACTGGAATAATTAATTTGTAGGTACACATTTTACCACTATAGCCTTTTTTTATCTTCACTATTTTTATGTCTTGAAAATACTGGAAATTGCCTCACAATATCCCACAACACCAAAATGTCCTTTTTGGATTTATCAAGTATAAAATAATATCACCTGCAAATAAAGCTAACTTTTCTTGATTATACCAGGTATATCTTGGAATTTGAGAGTCCCTTATTTTCTTTTCCAATTGGTCCAAATATAAACCAAATATAAAAAGGGAAAGAGGGCACCCTTGCATGGTTCGCCTGTTCAACATAGCTTATTGGAGAGGAACCCTCCCACCTTAATTCTTGCCTCCGACCCTCATATATCTTCTAATTTACCCTATCATTTCTATCACAGAATGCAAATACTTTAATTGTCCTACTCATAAAGTCCCAGCTGACTCATCTAATTCTGTGCATCAAAACCCATCAACTGTAATGGCATTTTTTTATTTGCATTCTGCTTCCCTCTGGTTCATCTTTGTTCTACCAATGTTGTCAAATATCTGCTTCCCCTCAAAACCACACTGATCCATATTTATCAATTTTGTCAACATGTTTGCTTTTCTCTTAGCTAGTATTGACATAAACACTTTATAATCATTGTTTAAAATTAAAATGGGTCTATATGAAGCTGGGTCTGAAGGGACTTTACTGTCTTTGAGTAATACAACCACCACAGGCTTCTTTGTAGATACGGGTACTGCTCCCCTTTAAAATTCTGTTAAAAAAGCTATTACAGTGTTTAGGTAATATAATCATTTTAATAAACACTAGCTAAGCCTGAAAGGTAAAAAAAAAAAAAACACCCATTCAATTTTTAATAAGGAATAATACTACTTCAATTATTTTTTCAAAATTATGATTAATAAAAAAATATCCAGATGTGAGTAAGATTATTTCCAAATATTTTAATATTTGTCCTTCCCAATCATATTTATATTTATCTTTAAACTTACTATCTGGTACTGATTTAACACTAAAGTTTCAGTTTTTTAAATTATTAAATTAAATGTATTAAATTATTTAATCATTATTAAATTCCTGCAGTGATACTTCTTGAAACTTTCCAATTTCCTTATCTATTTCTTCAAATGACTAGCTTAAATCTCCTATAATTAATAAAATACCATCTGCAAAAAGCTGGATTTTAGATTGACAATCTTTATTAATTGAAAAATCATCAATTTCATTATTGCTTCTTATACTATTAGCTAAGGGTTCAACAACTAATGCAAATAGTAAAGGAGACAAGGGACACCCTATCCTTCAGAGATATAAGATACAATTTTAATATATGCTTTGAAATCTCTCTACAAGTTGTATTAAGTATTCCAATAAGCTGTTCTAGAAATGCAAATGCTTCTAAAGTTTTAAATAAGTAGTTCCAATCTATAGAATCAAAATCTCTCTCAATATCTGGGGCAAGGTAACTCAAATTCTTTTAATTTCATCACATATACTAGAATTCTGTAAATAACATGAAATTTCCTTACATCCATTGATATATTAATATGCACTGCATTATAATCAGATAAAGGACAAGGAATAGTTTTAAAATAATTAACTTTATTAAACCTGTGGAAACATAAATCCTATCAATTCTAGTTTGTGTCCCAGGTGCATAAGAATAATGGGTAAAAAACAATGACTCATCTTCTACTTTTATTAGCAAATTAACTACATTATTATTGCTAACCCAACTGCTTAGTGGTTTATCTAATGTTAGCATTTTAGCTTTGTTCTGTTCACTTGTATCTTCTATACTAGATATGCAGTTAACATCTCCAGTAAATTAAACTACCCTTCCAATGATTTTGTAATAAGTTTAAGTGATCTATAGCCACTCTTGCACCTATTCCATGGATCTAATAAAAATTAGCTAGTGTATAAAGTATTTAATTTCTACAAATGCAGCAGTTTGCTATTCAAATATATTTTTCTGTCTTGTTTGACCACTGATATTCTACCTTAGTTTATATAACTTGCATTTTTAAATTCTTCCATCAAAGCTCTATTTAAGCATCAACACTTTATTAGAGATTGCAACATGTGTATATTTTAACTTACTGACATTATTCTCATTAATATTACATAAAAGATGTTTCTTTCCTTGTGCATTTGCATATTATTCATAAGGTGTTTACACTTCTTATTAATTCTAGTATTATATGCAATCTTGATTATATATAAAATAATTATTACCTAATTTAGAGGTGTGTATTTAGCAATTGTGTACAGTTGTTCTAGTCTGAGTTTTACATCCTGACATTAGTATTTAATTACAGCATGTGAAAATGACAGCCCCCAACATACAGCAGCTGCTAATGTCTTCTGTAAGTTTTTCATTCTTCCAAATTCCATTAAACTATTTTAATCAGAAACAGACATCTAATGTTACTCCTACCCGTTAAGATATATATATATATATATATATATATATATATATATATATATATATATATATATATATATATATATATACATACAGTTGGGGTTAATAACACTGCAGAATAAGCTATTAATACTCAGTAAAATTCAGCAAATTTTATATCAGAGACAGCACAGTGTAAAACATTGCTATAGCTTTTGTGTTTCCAATTCTCCACTTCTAAATAAATATTTTTTTAAATAAATGTTATTTTGAGCATATTTCTCAGATATACACTTGAAAAGAAATTCAGTTCTCTTCTTGTTGTGCAGCTGCAATTCAGGCACTCCCTACTTTCACAAACATTAGTGATAAACTCTGAACTCTTCTAGGACCTGGATTTTCATCAAAATAACTTGAGAAGCAAGCAGGAAGTAAAGCAGGCAATAACCAAACAGTTTCACACAACTAAGTCATTCTTTAAATCCTGAGCTTTTTTTAAGTGATAGTTGCTTCATAAATGACCTGTGAAAAGAATGTGTTATAAAGGAACAAAGAAAACACAGTCAACAGCACTTTAACATTTGTAATTAGCATATTACTTAGGCTGACATTATTTAACCTTGCAATGCACATACTAAGTAAAATTAAAATCAATAAAATAAAATTATTTTCTTATATAGGCTTAAGTGGAGAAAACCCAGAAAACAAAGGATAAAAGTCCACCTTGGTTCAAACAAATCAGAAATGTAAGCATCAAAAAACCAACAAGGCCCAAGACAGCTGAAACCATAAATTTAATTGTAAATCATAAAAGATAAGTATCTTTGGACAATTCCTTCATCAGATCAAATAACAAAGTGTGTTTAACTATTTTATGTAACACTTGACCAATCACAGACTCTCAAAGCTGCACCACACCTCTTTACCCTTGTTCAGAGCTCTTGCTTATAGTGAGTTAACCATTTCAGTGCCTGAGCTTGATTCTCTCAAAATGGGTTTTAGGGGAAGATTTCCATTTAACCCGGGGGGGGCATATCAGCTTGTAAATCTGCTATCCAATACTTCTGTTCAATTGGGTATATCACCTCCTTTTCTGTTGGTAATACAGTCACAGATGTTTTAGGTGTACCTGTTGGCTTAGCCTCTTTACTGCTGCTGTGGTTAGCTTGTGATGCAAGGCTTGTAAAGAAATATCTAAAAACAATACTTTCATACACTCAATTACAGGTGTAAGATACCAACCTAAACTCTATGCTGATTGTTGCTCCTGCAATGTGATATATTTTGCCAAATGTGGATCCTGTACTTTGTTGTATGTGGGTAAAATGAACAGAAGATTAAAAGACCACATACTGCAGCACCTAAGTGACATTAGACTTAGTAAAAATACCAGTCCTTTATATCAGCACAAGTTAAATAAATATGGTAAAACAAGTCCTGCTGACTATAAAGCTGTTCTCAACCACAAACCAAGTAGTATGAACAAAATATTTAGAACACAACACCACAACAAACCAATAAAAAGCAGATAGCAAAGAGCAGTGTAAAATCCAAATAGACTTTTATTCGAACACAGGTGAGTGCTTTCTTGATAAAATCATTTCTTCGGACCATACAAAAAATTAGCAGCATCTCAGATATTTAAAATGCAATCAATTAAATGTCTACCAATAAAAAGCATTCAAGTACAATAGCCATAAAAATTTAAAGGGACAGCTTCCTTTTAAGACAGAAACTATAAAAGGCTATTGTCATAAAAATACACATAGCAGTATACTTATTTAAGAAGCTTTCTTTCTTTCAGAACTGGCTTAAGAGGTACTGACCTGCACCTCTATGTGCTGATAGTTTAAGAATCCATCTTAATTCTTTCCTTTCTATGACATTAGTTATATCACAGCCTAAAATTTTCATAAATTACTTCTACTGCCATAAACTTGAACCAATGGTTAGCGCCTTTCTCTAGTATATGTTTAGCTAAGGCACTATAACTATGGCCCTTATTGCCACAATAATAATGGTCTCTAATTCATTCCTTAAGTCGTCTATTAGTTTTTCCTATATAAAATTTTGAACAAGTCACACACACTGTGCTAAATAAACTAAGTTTTTAGCATCACAATTAGCTTTAACTTTAAAAACATAATGATTACCATTGTCTTGTATAAATGTATTGGATACATCAATGTATTTACAAAAAGTACATTTACCACATATAGAGGTACCAAAACTAGTTGTTCTAATACTAGGTTGCTTTAGTTTACTTGTATTAGGGAAGCAAAGCTGTCTTTTCAACAATTCTTTATTTTTATAAACAAAATTTGGAGCTGCACTAACAAACTTATGTAGAACAGAGTCAAAAGACAAAATATGCAATTTTTTTGTAATAATATTTTTTATATCTATGCTGTCAGTACTAAAAGTCATACAATAAGCTACATTGCTATAACAATTATTATGGGCAGTCTTTCTTATGTTTTCTTTATGTGAAAAAAAGGGTGTAGCACCACTTTGTCTGCATAACTTAACCCTTTCACATGCTTTATTAACTTCAAAAGGTTTATAACCACGTTCTATAAATTCCATACTAGTGGAACACATAGTTGTTTCAAATTCTTGTTCCTGGTCATGGAGCCTAGAAACTCTTAAAAGCTGACCTCTTACCACAATTTCAAAAATATGTGGTGGATGCATACTATTACGTTCAAGATAACTATGTGTATAACATGGTTTTCTCTGTCTCTTAGTGTGCAGCTTTCCAGCTATGCCCCTATACAGGGTAACATCAAGGAAATTGGGTTCCTATTAGATGACTCGACACAATCAAACTTAAAACAATGAAAAGGCAAAATAACAAAGCGGCTTTTAAGTGAATTCTTTCCCAGGGAAAGAATTCGCTTGGCTGTTTCCATTACTTTGTAATTTTCATCACTGTAGTGTGATCTCGGAGTTGGTATATTTAAGTAGGGGGGTGTGGGAGGTACAGCCCATCACTTTATGTATTCTTTTAAATTTTTTTTCCTTTTTTTTTTTTTGGGAACAGCGATTTTTTTTCCCTTGGAAAAAAATCACTGTTCTGAGCTTTCGAGATTGTAAGCTTTAGCTTACATGGGGTCAATTATTCATCGTTCGCTTTTTTAAGCATTCGATGATATAATATAGACCCAGGAAATCTAAGTGCAAGAATGTTTCATTGTGAACTTAAGAAAGGATGTACTTGACTTTATAGCACTTAGAAAATTATTTAAACTTTCATGGTCTCCTTTCCAAAAACTATATAAGTCGTCAACAAAACGCCAATAGAATTTTACATGCACATTAAATTGTTCAACATTTAAGATGTTTGCATTACATTTTTATGGCTATTGTACTTGAATGTTTTTTTTATTGGTAGACATTTAATTGATTGCATTTTATATATTTGAGATGCTGCTGATTTTTGTATGGTTTGAAGAAGCAATTTTATCATGAAAGTGCTCACCTGTGTTCGAATAAAGGTCTATTTGGATTTTACACTGCTCTTTGCCATCTGCTTTTTATTGGTTTGCTGTGGTGCTGTGTTCTTCATTTTTTGTCCATACAAATTAAATAAACCTGAACATAACTTTACTTTTATGGTACTACAGTTATGTGAACCAGATAAAAGAGGGGGTGGTATATGTAGTTGAACAGAAGTGGCAGAAGCCCGTTGGATAGCAGATTTACAAGCTGATAACCCCTCCCATGGTTAAATGGATATCTTCCCCTAAAACCCATTTTAAGAGAATGCAAGCCCAGGCACTGAAATAGTTAACTCACTATAAGCAAGCTCTCTGAACAACAGGAGAGAGGTATGTTGCAGCTTTGAGTTTGTGATTGAAGTGTTACTTAAAATAGTTAAAAGAGACTTTGTTCTTTGATCTGATGAATGAATTGTCTGAAAGCGCTTATCTTTTATGCTGTACAATTAAATTTATGATTTTAGCTGTCTTGGTCCTTGTTGTTTTTTTGCTGCTTATATAGGCTTAAAGTTACCAGTTCTATTAGTTGAATTTAATGTCATTCTCTTACAGGATTTTTTTTTTCATTGTTAGAACTGCATTTATTTATAAGTTTGTTTTAAATTAAATATATTAAGTTTTTCACTATAAATATATTACAACTATTTATATTCCCAATCATGTAAAATGATTTAATTTAAAACATAAATATGTACTTACATATGGATTGAATCTTAAAATCCTAAACAAACCCTTTACTTAAAGGGTAAATCTATTGTTTCAAAAAATAAAGGTTCCGCAATCAGAAAATAAATGTCACTTGTTTAAGCTGTTTAACTTTAGAAGCAGTTTTCCATGAATTCAACCCACTATGCCTCTTGAGGGGTGGAGCATCCCAGTCCATTTCTTCAGTATATAGGATTTTATTTTTAACAAATGTAGATGCCTCATCCAGTACAACAAATACTTTAATCCCTTTAGAAAGACACATTTTGATCTTTGCAGGAAATACGAAAGTGGCGTTAATATTGTTCTTTTTTTAAGTGTTTTAATCAGTGGCAAACATAATTTCATTTTATTAATTACTTTACTGGAATAGTCATTATTAAATCTGATTACATACTCACCTATTTTAATAGGTGGGCTGGACCACACTACTTTTTAATATTTGTTCTTCTTTCCATGCTGGACACAAAGTTAACAATTATTGAATGTGGCAGTGAGTTTTCCTTCTTTGAAGGTGATCTCAAGGATCTATGTTCCATTTCAATCCCAAATGATAACAATTCAGTTAAATTTAACATTTTATGCAGCCAGGGTGTTAAAAAGTTAATGTCTCCATATTTTTCAGGTATGCTATAAATTCTAATATTGTTTCATCTCAGTCTATTTTCTAAATCATCAACTTTATCTATAAGCAAGTTATTTTATTGTAAAAGAAATTAAATGTTAGACTCACCTTCAGTTATTCTACTTTCATGGTCATTTAAAGCTTCTTCTATACTGCTGATTCGTGTATCTTGTTGTTTCATAACAATTTCTAAATGTTCTATTTTCTTTCTGGATTCTTCTTTGAAACTTTATATTTTAGTGTCCAGTTTGTCCATTTTAATAATACATCCGGCATGCTAGATATTAATGATTGATATCTTTTTTAACAAAAGAATCCTGAATACCATTTTTGAGTGGCTCATGTTGAAGTCTCTTCTCTCTCTTATTCAAACAGATTAAACTCTGACAGGAAAATTACAACTTTTGAAGAACTTCAAGCTATAAATCTTTTATCTTATGATTAGTGAATATAAATAGCTATCAATTCTCTCCAAATTCTATTTTGTATTAGATTTTCTGTCACAGGTCTCAGTTAGCATCTTGACCACTACCCCCCCTTCCAGAAAGTTCTTTTTTTTTTTTTTTTTTAGATGGGATACAAGATTTGAACTGCCTAGACATAGTAAAGCCTTTCTTCAGTATTAAGGATTTTTATTTTTATTAACAAATGTAGATGCCTTGTCCAGTACACAAATACTTTAATCCCTTCAGAAAGAAACATTTTGATCTTTGCAGGAAATACCAAAGTGGCTTTAATATTGTTCTTTTTAATTGATTTTATCAGGGGCAAGCAGAATTTCCTTTTATTAACTACTTTACTGGAATAGTCATTATCAAATCTGATTACATACTCAGCTATTTTAATAGGTGAGCTGGACCACACTGCTTTTTAATATTTGTTCTTTTTTCCATGCTGAACATAAGATTAGCTATTATTGAATGTGGTGGTGAGTTTTCCTTCTTTGAAGGTGATCTCAAGGATCTATGCTCCCTTTCAATCCCAAATGATAAAGAATCAATTACATTTAACATTTTATCCTGCCAGGTTGTTAAAAAGTGTATTATATTGTCTCCCTATTTTTCAAGTATGCCATACATTCTAATATTGTTTCATCTCAGTCTATTTTCTAAATCAACATTATCTATAAGCAAGTTATTTTATTGTAAAAGAAATTCAGTCTAAGATTCACCTTCAGTTATTCTCCCTTCATGGTCATTTAAAGCTTCTTCTATACTGCTGATTTGTGCATCTTGTTGTTTCATAAGAATTTCTAAATGTTCTATTTTATTTCTGGATTCTTCTTTGAAACTTTATATTTTAGTGTCCAGTTTGTCCATTTTAATAATACATCCTGCATGCGAGATATTAGTGACTGATATCTTTTTTAACAGAAGAATCCTGAATACCATTTTTTGAGTGGCTCATGTTGAAGTCTCTTCTCTCTTATTCAAGCAGATGAAACTCTAACAGGAAAATTACAGCTTTTAAAGAACTTCAAGCTATAAATCTTTTCTCTTATGATTAGTGAATATAAATAGCTATCAAGTATCTCCAAATTCTATTTATTATTAGATTTTCTGTCATAGAAAAGTTTTCAGCTCATTTTCACCAGTTGCTGCTCTCAGTTAGCATCTTGGCTCCCTCCCAGAAATGTTTTTTGTTTTTTTTTTAGATGGGATACAAGATCTGAATTGCCTAGACCTAGTAAGGCTTTGTTAAATGTTAGATTAGGGACTTCTATTTTAAAGTAGTTATTAGACATTAGACAGGCTAAAGGGTAAAATAAATTGTGTTTCATTTATGCATAAAAGACAGTTACGTAGAAAGAAAAATAACCTTGCTGGCCAAGCATGGAAGACAGTTTATTAAAAAGGAAAGATAAGCATAAATTGTGCAGACAGAATGTTCTGTTCTCAAGGGAAAGATATAATCTTGTCAGCTACAGAATGTTCCTTAATGGAATGTTAAAATAAAACACATGAGACAAAGCCTGAGACCAAGGTTAGAAAAAGTAAATAAGGAAAATTACTGGACAGAAGCAATATAATATGTTGTGTTCAGGATAGCAGTTCAGTTAAGGTTAGTAAGTTCGTTCAACCTGTTACTTCAGAAAATATGTTAAACACTCGAGCCTGAGCATAGAAAACAGGTCATCTAAAGACTATGTTAGTTTACGTTGGTCAGGACACTCAGAATATGATGTGCAATAACTTTGAACACTAATTGTTTATCAGTACTGTTAATGAAGACAGTATTTGCATATTGTGAACATCTAATAAAGCCTTATTGAATTAACTACAATGTTTGGAAAATTCATTCTGAAAAGTGCATAAGACTTGGTCCATAAAGAGTGATTGGCATCTGTTCAGCACAAGCTTGGGTAATTAACAGATAAAGACTTTTGTTCTCAGTCTCGTTCCAACTAATTATGATACAGTACAGTATTATCAATTCTTACAATGGCACCCAAACTAGCCTGCTGTCTGGGGAGAGATATATAATTCTTGCACCCAACAAGCAGCTACTGTGGACAATCGAAAAATCAGAGACAGTTGTAGTGTCTAATCTTTTCACATCCAGTTTCCAGTGCAGCATATTTTCTTAAGTTCACAGTGACTGTTTATACAGCAGATGTACTACAGTACTGAGCTGAGAGGCCCCAGTAAAGATAATCATCAGTGCTACAGACCACCCTTTCAGTAAAGGTATCATTCATTTCCAGACTTGGTTACACTATGTGTGTTCTACAGAAATCTATAGAATAGCAGTGTTTCATTCAACTTCATGTGTTTTACAGACTACAAAATAGTGTTTTCATTCAAAAACACTTTTCAGCTCTATTTCACCAGTTGCTGCTCTCTGTTAGCATCTTGGCCTCCCTCCCAGAAATGTTTTTTTTTTTAGATGGGATACAAGATCTGAATTGTCTAGACATAATAAGATCTTGTTAAGTTTATTCTGGGAACTGCCAAAAAAAGTAATTACTATGAAATGGAAATCAAAACATAAACAAACTATTCTTGAAATAATGAATATCGAACAGAAATAAAAGAACGTGATTGGGATATTTAGAAATGGTAGGAATAAATTACATAGAATAAAAGGAATTTGTGGGAAAAATGCATGCAGAAAAATGTTGTGGCTGAAGACTGGGATTTAAAAGAAGGCAGAAATTGAATAATTTATGTAATGTTACTTAGATTATAGGACATATAGCACAATGTGTGATGTATAATATTTATAAATGTGAACTTTTTAGTATGGTTTGATTACTTTTATATAAATATAAGTTCCCCTGCATAAGTGATAATTCAATAAAGGTGTTAAAAAAATCTTAGAATACTTTATGAAAAATAAAGCCAACATAGGAATGAAATAAGAGATTCTGCCAATAGGGATGATTACAAGCAGGGGTACAGAAAACAGGCAAGAGATTTGAATTTATTGGAGAAAATTGGCAAAGGAACCAAGGTATTAAGAGGAAGAACTAAAGAGAGAAAGTTAATAGAGTGAGATGAGGCCAAGCAGAAGTTTGGACTGCACTTTAGAAATTAGCTTCCCTGTCAGGATTTGATATCAGTGTATAGGAAAAGAGAAAAGGATAGGGAAGTTCTAAGTGAAAGATCAGCTCTGATAAAGTTTTTAGCTGAGTATGGAAAAAAAGCTGCTATTAAAAAAATAATTAGTAGGGCATAAAAATGTTGCATGAATTTTATAAGAATTAATTAGAGGTAGTTAGGAAATACTGGGAACAGAGACTAGATAGACAATTTATAAAGGAACAATGGGAGTATGCCTCCCAAATACATGACAAACTCCAAAAGGTTTAAGATTTTCATTTGGAAGTGCTTGCATAGGTATTTTGTTATCCCAAGCAGACTTCATAGAGTTTTTCCTCAGGTAGATAGCAAATGCGGGAGGTATGACAGAAAGAGGTAACTGGAAACATGTTTTTTGGCAGTGGTGTAATGGATGTTCTACATGCAATCAGTCCCTGAGGAAGTATATTCAGTTATATCACTTTTCAAGCATGCAATATTAAAAGAAGTGCTCAGTTCAAGTCCACTGCAAAAAGTCAATGTTCAACACTTCAGAAGGAAATTGGATTAATCAAACTTATAGAAAGACACACCCACAAAATCTGTGTGTAATATTAGCAACATAACTTTTTATTTTTGTTTTTTGCAGGAACTAGCTCATTTAAAGTCGCTCCCTTATTTCACATGCTGCAGATAAAAGAGAAACACCACACAAGGGTTGAAAATAGTTTGCATAACTGTGATCTCAAAATATAGATGAATAGAATTATGGCATTCGGGGACCTACGTGGTAAGCCTGGTTCAGAGACATTGAATTCACTGAGTTGTCTTTCATTGAATGGTAGATCTCCATTCATTCACTGGCTTTACTGGAAAGGCTCACTCAGACTCTGCTTCAGTTTGCTGTAAGGGAAAGGTTAGTTTGCTTTTTATTTCTTGTATTTTGTATTACTTTATTTCTTTTTTCTATTTTGTATACTGTGATTTGTTTTCTTTACACTGTGTTTTTCTTGTATTCTGATTTTAACCGCATATTAAAATTTGAAAAGAGACTACAACTCTGTCTCTTGTGAGTCAGACAGCAATTAGAACAAATCAATTAAGGAGTCACACATAAATTAGAACAGGTCCATTAAGATTAATCATCTGTGAACTGAGGGGGTGGAGCTAGGAACTAAACCTTCTATTTAAAGTGTAAAATAAAACATTTCAGAGCTTACTGGAAAGGCTCACCCAGACTCCGCAACCGTTTGCTGTGAGGGAAAGGTTAGTTTGCTTTTTATTTTTTGTATTTTGTATTAGAACCAAAACAAAGAGCACTAAACATTGTGAGTCCTCAGTTTTCAGTTTATTACAAAATGTTAAGCTCTTTTGTCAATATTTTGTAATAAACTATAGACTGAGGACTCACAGCGTTTAGTGCTCTTTTTTTGGTTCCAGTGTTTTATTTGAGCACTATATTGAACAACTTTATTTTGGTTTGTTTGTATTTTGTATTACTTTATTGCCTTTTTCTATTTTGTATACTGTGATTTGTTTTTACACAATGGGTAAAATAAAACATTTCAGAGTTTTACTGGAAAGGCTTATCCATACTCTGCAACAGTTTGCTATGAGGGAAATGTTAGTTTGCTTTTTATTTCTTGTATTTTATATTACTTTATTGCCTTTTTCTATTTTGTATACTGTGACTTGTTTTCTTTACATTGTGTTTTACTTGTATTCTGCTTTTAACTGCATATTAAAACTTGAAAAGAGACCACAGCTCTGTCTCTTGTGAGTCAGACAGAATTTTTTCCCACCTTCCCACTCGGTTACTGTTGTGTTCTTAAACACCACTGTCTTTCTAGTCACCTGCCCCTTATGTTAATTTGACCATATATCTCATTTCCTCTCTGCTTTTACTGGCTGGTGTGAGTAAGAACAAAATTTTCATTTTGTGAAATCACTCCTCTTCAACTTAGGCATCTAAAACTTAAGTTACCCACTTTCATATTTAACTGCTTAGTGCATACTGCAGTGTTTAGGATAAACCATTTTTTCATCTTACCTTTAAGCATCTACTGAAAGACCACCAGTTATTGGAGAGCCCCCATTCTGCTTCTCAATAGTCATCTTGGGATTAGTGCTTCTGTTTTCTTCTGGTGAGAGAAGGAGTACAGTGACATTATTTCCTGGAGACTGCAGATCACGAGAAAGCCTAATAACTGTTTTATAGGTGACAGCTTGGAATCTGTGCTTATATTTTGGTCCTGGTGAGAGTAGGAGCAGAGTGCATTGATTCCTAACTGTTTCTGGTTGGAGAGTGAGTGTCTGTGCTTAACGTACATGCCTGGTCTGGCTGCTATTCAGGGCATCTAACAAATAAAGGCAACAAGTCTACAGACTCTTGCATCATCTAGGACAAGACTGTGGATCACCAAACAGGCTGTGGCCTGCTTCTCTTCTTGGGATTGGTGCTAACATTTTGCTTCTGGTGAGAGAAGAAGCAAAGGAGTATTGTATCCCAACTGAGTGAAGCTGTGGCGACACCAGCATTAGTAGTAGCCAGACAGTGGCCATTCATGCGACTCTCCTCTTTTCATCATTCCTGACAAGCTAATTATTTGTTTTCAGTAAGTACTGCTTGATTTGATTCTAACTTCAAAATATCTGCCTAAATACTTCATCCTTAAATTTTCAGGGTCTACGTATTAGTTTCCCCTCAAGTGTTTGACAGTTCTCTGTACAGACTCAGACACCTTGAGTGACATTTTTCTTGTAAAGGCACAATTGAAATTTCTCCAATATCTAGTTGCACTCAGGACAACTAGTTTACAGTGACAAGCCCTGTCCACATAGTTGCAAACCGGATACTCCTGACAGTTATTGATATTCTCACTCCAACAGTCTAATCAATAATATAGGGTCTGTTACCATGGATATGAACTTTCCTACTGTCTCCATTACCAGCTTGGTGGATATGGGCATCCTGAGGCAATGTAGAAATTGCCTCATGTCTTCCTACAACCAGTTAATTCTCAAACAAACTGATATGGTATATGAGAGTGGAGCAAAGCTCTCACATAAAAGTACTCCTAATTTCAATAAAGTTGTCAGTAATACACATGCTGCACCCATCACACACAATTCAAAACAGACATATAGACCTACATATACTGAGGCACTTACATGTAACCTTCTTAAACCACAAAGACCTCCTAGACAAAGTATACATAAGAAATACCCTCAGCAGCCCCAAAGCACTCTTTCAAAACAACACCCACATCAACACATAGAGCTACATCTCATGGAGACTCTACTTCTAAGCCCAAAAGGCAAGTCACCACACAATCCAACATTCTAGTCATTGGAGACTCCATTGTGAGACAAACTGATGTCCCTCTCACCAGGCTGAGTAAGGAGAAAGTTACGGTCAGTTGCTTATCAGGGGCTAGGATCTGCCATATTACACATGCACTCAGGTCATTGGACCACAATTACCAATATGACTCAGTCATAGTCTATGTGGGAGTAAATGACCTGAGACGTAACTCCCTAGACTATATGAAGAGAGACATCATAGACCTCTCAGAATATGTGTCTCAGGCTGGTATGAGCCTAGCATTGAGCATCATTTTACCTTCTACAAGGATGATGCCACAGTATGAACAAAAGATGAATGACTTTAATAATTGGCTTAGTTTCTGGTCTCATTCTAAGGGAGTGCAATATTTGTCAGCATGGAAGGAGATGGTCAACAGACCATGCTACTTTGCCAGGGATGGTCTGCACCTCTCCCCTCTAGGCTTTTGAATATTAGCTAAAACATTGTCTTCCACTATAATGCCTTTTTTAGGCAATGCCAAACTGAAAGTACTTCCAATATAGCAAATCAAAACTAAGAAATTCTAAAGGTATTACTGCTCAATGCTAGGAGCCTAAACAAAAAACTACACTCACTGAAAGCTCTTTTTACCCTAGAGAATGCTGATGTCTGTGCACTCTCTGAGACATGGTTTAAAGCTGCGGACAACACACCAACAGTGCAAGGTTATAATGCCTTCCAAGCTCCATACATTTAAACCAGCTACTTCACAGGCAGGGACTAAAGGTGGAGGTGTCTCTCTTTACATCAAAAATAAATATACTTCAAGGCTGGTCAAACAGGACAATGCACTTGAGCTGCTCCATGTTCAAATCACCATAGGTAAAATCCAATGCCACTTCCTTGCAAGCTATAGGTCTCCCTCTATGACCCAGGAAACCTATACCACGCATTTAAATGATTTAGAAACACTAACCATCCATCCGAATACCATATTCATGGGTGACTTTAATTACCCCACTATTAACTGGAAATCATATATGACATCAAACGTACATGCACAGAGATTTCTTGGATTTTGTAAACACAAACTCTCTGGACCAGATAGTCAATACACCAACCAGGGGTGCGACCATACTGGATCTGGTTCTTACTAGTATGGGAGAGTGCTGCACACCCCCTAATGTAATGCCTTCCTTGGTAAGGTCAGACCACAAAATGGTCTCCTTTGAAATAAAAATAAAACTTGGACCCCCAGCTAAACCGGAAATATTCAGGAACTATTCTAAGGCTAACTGCCTGCAAATAAGTGAGAACTTGGCAAAATTTCAACCCCCTATAAACCCTGAGAACACTTCTGCATATGCAAAACTGTTCACAGAAACCCTGTACGAGCATGTTAATAGCTGCATAGAGGCAGCTGTACCCACTAGGAAGAAGTACAAAACTAACTCAAAAAACAAGCCACCCTGGTGGAATCACAAAATCAATTGGATGTATAACAGGAGGAAGAAAATCATGGCAGAAATTAGGAGGTGCAGCACCCAGTGGGATAAAAGCACTCTCATTAAACTAAACAAACAACGCAGAGGACAAATAAAGTCTGCCAAAGCCAAATTTGAGGTAAGTTTGGCCTCCCAGGCCAAGGACAACCACAAAGCATTCTTTAGCTATGTCTGCAACCTCAAAGTCAATACACAATTGTGTGCAGAGCTCATTGTAAATGGAGCCACCTATACTGAGCTAGAAGAGATAGCAAACCTCCTGGCTGATAAGTTCAGCTCCCACTTTACTCCTCTCTCCCCCTCAACCTTCCCTCAGGAAATATCATCAAATATAACTTCCCCTACTATCACTAGGGAACAGATCCTTAATGCTCTCTCTAAGACCAAGAACACTGCATCAATGGGCCCAGACAATATCCCAGGATGCCTTCTAAATAACATGAAACATGACCTATCAGGGCCTTTGGAATTACTTTTTAACTGTAGCATCCAAATAGGCTTTGTGCCTCATGAATGGAGAAAGGAAACAGTCATCCCTCTGCACAGAGGTGGGCCATCTACAGACCTTGGAAACTACAGTCACATAAGTCTCACTGGTCTTATATGTAAAACCATGGAAAGAATTATCATGGAGATGATCAACAGAGATATAGCAAACCTCCAGACACTGGACCCAACCCAGTTTGGTTTTGTCAAGGGCAGATCATGCCTACTCAATCTGGTGGACTTCTTTTGAGAAGGTCACCAAAGCAATGGATGAGGGCAAAATCATTCACACTGCATACCTTGACCTGGCCAAGGCATTTGACACAATACCCCACCTCAGGCATTGTTGACAAACTCAAGAGGTTAGGTATAAACCAGTATGTCACCCAGTGGATAGCCAACTGGCTCACAGACAGGACCCAGGAAGTTAGAATAGTGGAGTCTAGATCTACAAAGAGGCCAGTCACAAGTGGAATCCCTCAGGGATCAGTCCTTGGACTGCTCCTTTTTGGAATTTACTTCTCAAAAGTCAAGGCCAATATCAGTGGTCTCTGACTGACTAAATTTGCAGATGATTGCAAATTAGGAACTGTCATTGACTCTCATACTGACACAAATGTTCTCCAGGAATGGATGACACAGACAAACAACTGGTGTCAGAGCCATGGACTAAAACTAAATACCAAGAAATGCATTAAAGTATCCTTTGGGAATCATCCATCCCTGGTAGCTATCATAAAGACAACACACCCCTTAGAGGTGACCCAGTAGTCAGGGACTTAGGGACACACATAAATAGTAATCTAGCCTTTGATCATCACGTGTCTACAGTGGTGAGGAAATCATTCTATGCTGTGCAACTTATAAAGCAAAGTTATGGCATCTAAGTCCAAAGAAGTCATTGTTCCACTGTAATCATCATTCATCAGACCTGTCATCGAGTACAATGCCCCCTTTGGTATGTACCTTACCAGGCATATCCAACAACTGGAATGTCCACAGAGGTTTCTCACTAAAAGAATACAGAGCGTAAGTAATATGTCCTATGCTGACCACCTCAAGGCCCTTACCCCTGTATTCTGTCTCCTACAGTCTTTTGAGGGGAGATCTAAGCCTGGCATACAAGGCATTGTCAGACCCCACTCTGATGTACCTCCTGCGTATCCACAAAACAAGCAATTACCCATTCTAAAGACTTATACCTTGCCTGTGATATAAATAGGACCTGCTGGAGAGATAGGTATATATCCCAGAGACTACCCCATCTATGGAACCTGCTCCCTATCTATGTGAAGCAGAGTTCCTCCCTAACCCAATTCAAGTGTAACTTGGACAACTGGATGGGAAACCGAAAATTCATCCCTGGTTTGGCACCTGTGTCTCTAATGCAAACAGGTAACCTGTAAGTGGTTCATCTCCCAGGCCCATGCTTACACTTATCAAGGGTGCCAGAACTTGTCAGGGATTCGGGATGCATGGCTAGGCTAAAAAAGGCCCTTGTGGTCATTAGCCTAGTAATCACCTATGAACCTATGAGCCAAAGATTTTTCAAATTTCACCAAACATATTATAACCTTTACAGAAATATTCCAATTTACAGCTGGCACCAATGGAGTCAACATATTACCATCCCTTTTCTTTCTTTATCTCATCCATAGCTATCAACCTTCCAACTCCAAAATGAGGAATACTACCTCTCATAATGTGGAACAAATGGGCAAAATGTGGGACACTTACTAACAGCTTACTAACAACTTCATTTAGGAAGATCATAGAATGGTTAAAATATGAGCTTTTTTGCTTACAGAATAGCTCTTTTAATGAGCTAATATGATTCAGTTCTATTTACCACAGATATCAGTTAAAACATTGTTAACACTGAAAGTGTAACAGACCCTTTCAATGTGGAACTTCAAGGAACATGACCATTTTAAGACCCCAAATGAAGAATGTTCCTCATAATGAGGTACACTTGAGAGGCATTCTCATCTTTCTGGAGAACAGTGTGTCTCTGTCTGTCTGTGACATTCAGAGAAAAGTCAGGCAATATTTTCTTGTAATTCTTGTAAAGTAGCAACGCATTTACCAAAGTGTATGGAAGGGGCTGTCAATTCATCTTGGACTACAAAAAGATACTTTGGACAAAGGCCTGCAATTTAACTACTTTTTTGGTTGCAGCTGTATAACTTCTTAGCATACTGTAACCAAGCTCTGAGTCACACACAAAGAGGGCCACTCAGTAAATAAAAGAAGCAGTCCTGTTACAGAAGGTACATAAGATGACAGTGACTGACACAAATTCCATTATATGTTAATGGCATGGGAATTTACAACTACGTCTTCATGTTTAGCATAACTCATATAAAGCAGATTTGAAATGGATTATGGAAAAGAGAAAGCCTTGAAAAAAAACAAGATCAAACTGATATGTCAAGCCCCATTGCCAGCCATTTTGCAGAAAACATATTAAAATTTATAAGAAACAGTAAGAGTTATTTTGAGGTGTTGAAAGAGCTCAGAAAACAAAGGGTGAAAAAAAAGTGTTTTTTTAGTTCTAAGGTAGAGTTTCCCTTTAAGTCTTAGCGGTAAATGCAATATGTTCCATAGTTTGAGGATATGAGTGGAATAAAGGCTTTCCCCTGCTGAGTTAATTGGCTTTATGAATAGATAGACTTTGCTGAGTGTAGGCCTCTAGGGGCTATGTGGGTTTGGAGGTTACCTTTTAGGTTGGGATACCTATTGTACAAAGTTGTGTGCTACAAGTAGTTATGCGTAGCTGGTATGAAGAGGTACTTCTATCCAGTTATTTATTTATTTTTTTGAGGGCAGTGCAGGGATAGGCCCTATAAGGGAGGTTGAAGGCAAAGCTGTTAATGCTGTTGCAGTATTGTTATAGCTTGGAGATTTGGTTGGCATGGAAGCATAAAGCAGTGTTGATTGTAGACAGATGGTTGCTTGGTAGAATAATACAACTGCTGTTAATGACAGAAAAAAAAAACAGAATGTAACATATTCCAATTTGCATTCAAAAGATAACCTATAAAACCAGGCTGCTTATAGAAAATTTACCTAGTTCCTTATTTAAATGTTTTGGAAATAATGTGCCATATTCTAAAATTATCAAATTTTTTTCTCACATTTTTTTTTGCTTGATGATTGTTCGTGTTGATGTTTCACCCTAACCCCGTGCGTAAAAAAGTAGATCTCTGACGGGTTCCTGCACCTCAGTTATGTTAGGTCTTTTCATCTCCCTACTATAAAACAGGTTACAACGTCAGGAAATAGTACAACATACATTTGGTATTATACTAAATACAATTAATACATGGACATTTCATATAATCTGATGCTAATGTGACATTTGGTTTAACAAACAAGGAACTTACCTCTGTGGTTACTGTACTATTCGTCCCTACATTTCAAATAATCTTCTTGTCATTGTTGCTGTTGTTGTTAAGTGCTGTAGAGTCACTTTCAACTCATGGTGACCATATGAATCATTTTCTGAACTGTATTCCATCTTCAGTCATATGATCAATCAATAATGGAAGAATATCCAACACTGTTATTTTATCAATCCATTGCTTTGCTGGTTTCTCGTTTTTACATTGACCTTCAACTTTGATGTGATACATCTGAAACATAAAAGTCAAAACTGTTTCATTTGAGCTTCCGTGGACTCAGGTTTTACTGCCTCCATTCCTGGTTGTTTATTCAGACAGTTCATGAAATGCACAGTATTCTTTACAAATGCAATAATTCAAAGGCCTCAGTTTTATTCCTGACTTTTCTTTCCCTGTTCAGCTTTCACAATCATATGATGTTATTGAAAATAGGATAACTTGCACAAGAATAATTTTCATGAGAAAACATGAATATTTACACTTGAAAATCATATCTAATCTTTTATGGCTATTTTGCAAACAGTGATTTGTCACCAAATTTTTTGACTGCCTTTCATTTCTTTATTGATTATTAATCCAAGTAAGATGAGGTTATCTGCTATTCTTATTTCTCTTCCATCAGCAATAAATTTATTGATTTTACAATCAGGTTCTTTGCCTTTTTCACATCTTCATTTTTAGCCAGTAATGTAGCATCTTCATCAAAGTAAAAGTGTGATAATTCTGCTGCCAGTTATCACACATTGATTTATTTCATAAAATCAGGCTTCTCTGATGATTTATTCATCAACTACTTCATCAGCAACTGTCATCCGCTTGCACAAGGGCGGGGCATCAACAGAACCAGGAAATTATAGATGATTAAGTCTGACCATCCTCACTTGTAAAGCCATGGAAAAGATCAGTATGGAATTATTAAGGACATATACAACCTAAGAACTCTTGACCTAAGCCAGTTCAGATATGTCAAGGGCAGTCTCTGCCTACTTAACCTGGTTGACTTATTTGTAAAGGTTAAAGCAATGAATTGGGGCAAATCAGTACAATCTCCATACCTAGACCTTGAAAAGGTGTTCTACACCATCCCACACTCAGGTATGATAGATAAATTATCCCAGGTAAATGCTAATCCCTAAGTAACTCAGATAGCAAACTGGCTTACAAATAAACCCATGAGATTAGAGTGGGCTGTTGTATATCCCCCAAAAGACCTGCCACAAGTAGTGTACCCCAAGGTTCAGACCCACGGCCACACCTCTTTTGCGTTTACTTCTCAGAAGTGAAAGCTACTGTTAAGGGTTTATTTCTGACTAAGTTTGTAGATGAGTGTAAACATGGTTCCATCATGAGCTCCCCAGAAGGCACCAAGATCCTCCAAGAAGGCATTATCCAAATCAATAGCTGGTGTCAAAAAGTGCATACCAATAAATGTATAATAGTATCATTTACCAAGCAAGAAGTTCCTTGTAACCATCACACTGATACCACACATCTAAAAACTGATTCTATAGCTAGGGATCTGGAAACCTATGTTGACAACAAACTGTACTTTGATCTACAGATATCAACTATTATAAGAAATTCCTTTTTCATTGCAAAGCAGATTACTAGGGGTATGGCGTCCAGGTCCAGGGATGTGATAATTCCACTGTAGTGGACACTTATCAGTATAATCATTGAGTATAATGCCCCCTTTGGTATGTATCTGTTCAAAACATTTGACACAACTTGAATATCTGCAATGTTTTTTTTACTAAGAAAATCAAAAGGATAAATCATAAAAAACTATGCAAACAGTCTCAAAGCCTTTTCCATTTGCTTGAGTTTCACACAGGCTACTAAAAGGTAATTTCTATATCATGTACACAGTCTCAACAGACTGTATCCTGTCAGAAATACTGCACTTTCAAAAGTCCAATGGCTGCATAAACACCTGCTCAAGCGATCTCAATCTTTTTAGCAACATAAATGGAGCATGCTGGAGGGATAGATATGTATCACAGGGAATACCACTTATTTGGAATCATCTTCCTCTCCACATAAAGCAAAGCACTTCCCTTACATTATTCAGACTTAATCTGGGTGAATGAATGGGTAGCCACAAATTCATCCCTGGTTTTGCACTCCTGTACTTGTGTGTGTGTGTGTGCCTGTGGGTGTGTGCGTGTGTGCCTGTGTGTGTATGCGTGTGTGTGTGTGTGTGTGTGTGTGTGTGTGTGTGTGTGTGTGTGTGCACGTGCGTGTCTGTGCTGTGTCTGTGTCTTTAACAGGTGGATATGTCATAAACATAGGGAACTTTTATGAAATTCAAATCACTGGGATCATGACTAGAGCAATATTAAAAAAAAAACATGAAGCATGTGCATCTTGGTATTTGTGTCATTTAAATTTTGTTTAATCAATCTTTTGAACCCTGAACTGAAATAACCATGATTTAATTAGTGTTACAGTGGCACAGATGCACTTTTTAATTTAATCTGATTTCATACTGTTTTTCCATTTCTGCTTGAGTATTTGTTATAACATCACCAGGGAAAATGAAATGTAAATTAAAAAATAACATGCTTAACTCTGGAAAAAAATGATGTAGTATAAAAATTCATTGTGCCTGCACATTCAGCAACCCTAAAAACAGTGCATTGTGTGTTTTATGCCTCATTCCATATTGGCAGCTTACATGTGGAAATAGACAGAGGCAATTAAGTGCCATCCTGGGGGGATAAGTGTGAACACTGTGAGCAGCATGCATGTTAGCAGCAAAATATTTTTGACTGATACAGGATGGAGTTACATACAGAAACTGACAATGCAACTAGCTATATCTATCTGTCTCTATTGATGAAGTTGGAGCACCAAAGGAAACCTGTGCTATGAAAATTGGACTGATAAAGCCAGCCCTATACATATGCAAAGATATTTCAAGTGTAGGATGAACAGCTGAGAAAGGAAAGCCGTCCATTCTCTTGTCAGAAATGCATTTCAAAATGAAGGCTAAGATTAGGTGAGTCCCAGATGTAGAGGAAGCATGTGAGGTAGGAACCGGGGAAAAGCAGGGAAATTCTTCAATTATATTGTAGAAATTAAGTGCCAGTGTGTTTACTCAGCTGGCATACACTATTAGATAAACACCTGCCTAATTATCATCATGTTACCAGTGTTTACAGTTCCTGTGAGGGATTTCTACTGATAACATAGTACCAGTCCCTTGATAGTCCAAGTCAGCTTGGAAATGTTGTATCATGACTTGTTTGTAATCAGTAACTGTGTCAAGTACATCTGCTGCACTCAAGGAACCATGAGATGTACTGGTAATACTAAATGAAATTATAAAATCATAGCTGTGTTCCAGATGATCTGTGTGTGGCCAAACAGGAATTATAGCTGGGGGATTGTTCTATTAACAGCATCAGTTTGAAACATGACAAAACCTGAAATATTCACATATTTGTCTTTATGTCCTCATATTCAGCATCTCTACTGTAGTTCTCTGCTAAACAACCTACATTATCACATTATGTCACTGCCTGGATTTCCAACAGCAATTATTCCACAAGGAATAATTACAGGAAAAATATTACAGCCAATAGAAACAGCTGCAATTATGATGTTGCTAGTACTTTTAAAAGAAGCAATGCAATATAATTGCATAGATCAAACTGGCCTTGTGCTGTACTTCCATTAATGCAAAAACAAGTAAAACAGAGACATTTAATGTTTATTATCTCATTTGTGATGAGTTACATTTGAGTAGCATGCTAAGGACAGCAGCACTACTTAGTACATGTATTCTTGCATATATTAGATGAACTGAAAAGTATTGCATAGCTGCCATATGACACTTCCATTATGTTAATGTAATGGTTACAGTTCAAAGCTAGGTGACAAATAGATAAACCTAGCACATTTATATATTCCACAGCTATGTTTCACATAGGTAGGAATATGGATATATGATCTTTTACAGTATGCTGTATAACAGTAACTAATACCTTGCTAACCCAGAGGAGTGTACATGCAGTCCTTGTCTGCTGCTACTTAATTCTTTTCTGAACTAAGTTCATAAAATTACTGAAGATATGCCTCAGTATATATTCTGCAGCATGTGCATGTGTTCACAGACGTTTATTTTGAATAATGTGAATCTCTGCTGTTTATATATGAAGAAGTAATCAAATTAAGTATGTTATCTGGAATGCCTGTAAATGTAAGTTGACCTGAGGAACCTTGCTGAAATGCACTTTGGTGCTGAAATGAATTTCTGGTAAGCTCCAAAAGCCATTACCTTAAGGAGAAATAGGAATATGAAACAACTTCACCCTGCTTAGACTTGTCCCCAGTTCAGCGAAGAAACAAATCTGCTGTTCCAGAGCATATAAATAGCTTTACATTTTCAGTTTATTTACTTTATTAACCTAGCAAGTCACTTGACCTGTTACAGACCATTTTCAGACTTGTACCTGAACTCGTATGCAAATGGTTAATAAAATATATATCAACAGTTTGGAGTAGCCATTCAACAGCATGACTATTTGAGGTGAGAGAAAATTGGAGTACTTAGAAGGATAGCTACAGAGCAGACATGCAAACTCTACATGGACAGTGGCCAGAGGTCAGGACTGAAACCCAGGTCATGAAGTTGTAAAGCCATTGACTGGACCACCATACCACATAAAATCTTCATACATTCACACGTGATTATTAGGCTAATGTCCCTGGGGGCATTTTTAAACGTAGCCATGCTTTCTCAACTATAATCGGACATGATTTGATACTCAGGGTTGGATATAGGCTTGAACAGTGGGTGGTCAAGAATTTATAGGTTGCCTATGTTCATAAGAGACATCATAGGTGCCAGACCAGGGGTACATTTCTGATTCCCCATCCAGTGATCCAAGTTAAGCATGAATTGGGCTAGAGATGGAATCTGCTTCACATGGCTGGAAAGCTGGTTTGAGAGGAGGGGTAGTCTCTGAGACACATCCCTGTCCCCATAAAATGTCATATTCATGTTGCAGACAGGGTTTAAGTCTCTAGATCAGGCATTTATGATGCTGCTTGTTTTGCAGATGGATGTGCAACAGGTCTATTAGAGTGGGATCAGAGCTTTGTAGGCCAGGCATAGATGATTTTGCAGTGGTCTGTAGGAGATCAAGTAAAGGGATAGGCCTTAGAGGTGGCTATCATAGGACATGATATTTATAACCTGCATTATTTTGTGAAGAACATCTGTGGATGGACCAGTTCTTGCAAATGTCTGGTTAGATATATACTGAAGGGTGCACTGTACTCAATGATTGGTCTGATAAAAGCAGACTACAATAGAACAATTACATCATTGGACCTAGATGCCATACCCTTACTTGGAAGTTGTGCAATGCAGAATGATTTTCTCACCACCACAGACATGTGATGGTCAAATGCCAGGTTACTGTCTATATGAATTCCCAAATCTCTGACCATTGAGTCTACACTTAAAGGGGTATTATCAATGTGGTAATTTCCAGGGATGATCATCTTTCCAAAGGGTACTATTATACATTTCTTTACACTGTCTATTAGACCATGGTTCTGGCACCATTTATTTAACTATGTCAGATCTTCTTGAAGGGTATTTGTGTATTTGGGGGAATTGATGACTGTGCCTACTTTGCAGCCATCTGCAAACTTGGTTAGCCAGAGGCCTCTGACATTGGCCTTTACTTCAGTAAAGTAGATACCAAAAAGGAAAGGCCCCAGCACTAAGCCCCAAGTGACTCTGCTAGTGACTGGCCTCTTTGTAGATGTAGCCACCCCATCCTAACTTCTTCAGATCTAGCTGTGACCCAGCTAGCTATCCATTGGGTGACACATGGGTGTACACCTAATTTAATGACTTTATCTACAATGCCCAAGTGAGGTATTGAGGCAAATACTTTGGTCAGGTCAAGGTAGGCCATGTACAACATTTTCCCCTTATACATGGCTTTAGTTACCTTCCTGAAGAAGTCAACCAGACTGAGTAGACATGACTTTCCCTTGACAAATAAACTAGGATGGATCCAATATATAAAGGTTTCCTTCATCTTTGTTTATCATTTTCATGATGATTCTTTCCATGGTTCTGTATATGAGACTCATCAGGCATGGGACTATAGTTTCTCAGGTCCACAGAAGCCCCCCTCAAAAGTACAGAGGGATGACAGCTGCATCCATCCATCTGCTTAGCACAGAGCCTGTCTGGAAGCAGTAGTTTAATAGTGATTCTAGTGAGGCTAATAGGTCATGTTTCATGCTGTTTAGGAGGCATCCTGGGATATTATTGGAGCCCATTGGTACAGTGTTCCTGGCCTTAGAGAGCACATTGAGGATCTGTCCCCTAGAGATAGTTGGGCAAGCTATGATTGAGGGTATTTCTTGAAGAGGGATTGGGGAGAATAAGGGAAAATTGGTGATAAATTTGTCAGCCAGTATATTTACTATGTCCTCTAGGACAGGTGGCTTAATTCACAATTAGTTCAGCACATAGTTGTGTGTGTTTACTTTGCGATTGCAGAAGTAACAGAATAAAGCGTTGTGGTTGTCCTTTGCCAGAGGTTATTTTTGCCTCAAATATGGTTTTAGTAAACTTGATTATTCCCTAGAGTTGCTTGTTTAGATTGATAAGCTGGGCATAGCCCTTAATTTAGTAAAGGTGTTTAAAAAAAGTACTATCACTTGTGACATAAGCAAACTTACATTTATATAAAAAATAGTCAAAACATATTAACAAATTCAAATTTACAAACATTAAACATCATGTATATCATTATATATACTATAATCTAGATAACATTGCATAAATTATACAATTCCTGCCTTCTCTTAAACCTCATTCCTCCTACAAAACATTTTTTCTGCATATATTCTTTCCAGAACTTCCATTTTTTTCTGTGCAATTCACTCCTACCCTTTTCTAAAGATCCCATATCCTTCTCTTTTATCTCTGTTACAATATTCACTACTTCAAATATAGTTGGTTTAGATTTTGATTGCCATTTTCCAATAATTGCTTTTTTGTCAGCCATCAGAATTAAACTTATCAAGGTATTACTATGTCTAGGAAATTCAGATCCTGTATTCCGGCTCAAAAAAATTTTTCTTAGTTACACTCATTTGTTCGTCCAGTATTCCCAACAGAGTACTCTGTATGGAATTTTTAAAGTCTGCCAACTTATTACACTCCTAAAACATATATTTCCAGTTGCCTCTTTCTTTGCCTGTCACACCAACACAATTGGCCATCTACCTGCTACCTGAGAAAAAAAATCGTTTGGGTATAATAGTATCTATGCAAACACTTCCAAGCAAAAATCCTAAATCTTGTAGACTTTGTCTTTGTTGAATATTTGGGAGCCATATATATATATATATATATATATATATATATATATATATATATATATATAGATCCCCTACACTACACTGACACACCACAAACCCGACAGCCAAAACACTGAAACCACACTATACCGACAGTCTACATTACCGAACACCATAACACCGACTCACAACACACACACAACAACACAAGCACACCAAAAACCTTACAAACCTACACTAAACCTTACATACACAACTATCTATGCACTAACCTTAACCCAAACCCTAACCCTAAGGTCCGTCACTATCGCACACTTACCTTACCCGCACCCTAACCCTACAGTCCGTCACTAACGCACACTTACCTTACCCGCACCCTAACCCTAAAGTCTGACACTATTGCATACTTACACAGTCACGCTCGTTTCGCATGTCGGTGTTTTTAGCGTCGGGATTTCGAACTGTCAGTTATTTCCATTGTCGGCATTCTCCCATATTTGTGAGGACCTGGAAAAGGATGTTAGTACCTCTAGTTGGCATTCAGACAAGCCTGTCCAGGGCATTTGTGATAAAGTGCAGGAATCTCTGGGCCTTCATGTTTAAGGGAGTGTATGATTCCAAGACTATCACGGGGAAGTTAAAGTTACTCATGAATAAGGTACTGGGTTGAATGAAGAGAGTCGCCAGTATGTTTAAGTATGTGGTGTGGGCTTCATTGGTCTTACAGGGGATCCTTAGCTTAACAAGATAAACTATGGGAATTTGTATTTTGAACATTGGATGTAGAGAAGCTCAAGCATGTCATACTGTATAACCAGCCTTGAGGTGTGTTTGATGTAAATTGAGACTTCTCCACCTTTGTCCATTCCTCTGCAGTAACTGGTCTAAATGCATGGCAGATATTATAGCCCTGCACTGCTGGGGTGCTCTCTGTGGCTTTAAACCATGCTTCAGTAACTGCACAGACATCTAAATTCTCGAGTGTGAGGTAAGCTTGGAGGGAGTAGAATTTCTTGTTTAGACTTCTGGGATTGGGCAGTGACACCTTTAGATTATCCTGGGTAGATTTACATATGTCAGACAGTTAATCAGGTTGCAAGGTCTAAAAAGGCACTATAGGGGTGGACAAGGTTTTAGCCAATATTCAATAACCTAGAGAGATCAGGTGCAGACTATCCCTAGCAAAGCAGTGTGGCCTGTCAACCATATCTTCATAGGGAGACAAATGCTGTACACCCTTCAAATGATACCAGAAATTAAGCCAATTATTAAAGTCAATTATCTTCTTTTCATATTGTGGCATCATCCTTGGAGAAGGTAGAATGCTGCTCAGTGCAAATCTTATACCACTCTGGGACATACAGTCCAAGAGCTCCATCATGTCTCTTTTCATTCAGTCCAAGTAGGTATGCCTCAAGTTGTTTACAGCAACATCGAATATGAATGAGTCATACTGGTTCCTGTCATTCAATGACATGAATGCTTGCATGATCCAGTGTATCCTAGCACCTGATAATCACCTGACTGTGACTCTCTCTTTACTCAGCCTGGTGAGTGGGACATAGGTTCATAGGTTCATAGTAGGCTATCTGCCCTAGGGCATTTATAAGCCTAGCCAGAGTGTGTTTGGCTTTCACCACCCATTTTAAATTAATTTTGCTATGCCCTTTTTCGAGGTTAGTATACTGTGCCTCTGTCTAACAGTGACACAGAAGTGATACCCGGGGTAAACCTACGATCTCCCATCCACTCATCAAGATTCCTCTTGAAGAGAGTCAATGAGGGACTCTGCCTAACCTGGACTGGGATTTTATTCCAGAGTGAAGGGAGCCTCTGGGTTATGAATCTGTCCCTCCAGCATGTCCTATTTATTTCAGTGCTGAGGTTCAAGTCTCTCGAGCGAGTGGCTCGATGGGATTTGGATTTTCTGAGGTGTAGCATGTCCATTAATTCTGGGTTGGACATTGCTTTATACGTCAGGCACAGATCGCCTCTGAGCAGGCGGTATGCCACTGAGTAGAGCTGGAGTTTCTTTAACCGGGCAGCATATGGCATCTGTTTGAGCCCTTTGATCCTCTTGGTGAGGTACTTTTGGGGTCTTTCCAGTTGCTGCAGGTGTCTGTTAAGGTACATCCCAAAAGGGGCATTGTACTCAATTATTGGGCCTAATGAGGGATGAGTAAAGAGGCACAATGACCTCCCCTGATCTAGATGTGAATCCCTTCATGATTAGGTGGGCTATATAAAATGTTTTTCTAACCACTTTGGCCACGTGGTTGTCAAATGAGAGATTGCTATCAACTTGGGTCCCCAGGTCCCTAATTACTTCTTCTGTACTTAATGGATTACCACCTATGTGGTAATTTGTGGGCACTGTTTTTGCCAAAGGGGATGACTATACACTTTTTGGCGTTTAGCTTGAGGCCATGGCTCTGGCACCAGTTGTCTGTTTCTATGAGGCCCTTTTGGAGGATGCTTGTGTCGGCTGGAGAGTCGATTATGGCACCCAGTTTGCAGTCATCTGCGAACTTGGTCAGCCACAGTCCTTCCGTGTTGGCCTGTACCTCCGAGAAATATATACCGAACAAGAGAGGTCCCAGGACTGAGCCTTGTGGGACGCCACTTGTAACTGGTTTGGAGTCTGACATGGCTCCAGCAATTCTAACCATGTGGGTTCTGACCTTGTGCCAGTTTGCAACCCATCTAGTGACATAGGGGTTTATATTTAAGCTGGTGAGCTTATCTATAATGCCCGAGTGGGGTATTGTATCGAAGGCTTTTGCGGGGTCCAGGTAGGCTGTGTGGACCACCTTCCCCTCGCCAATGGCCTTGGTGACTGTTTCAAAGAAATCAACCAGGTTTAAGAGGCAGGATCTGCCCTTAACAAAGCCGAACTGGGTAGGATCCAGTGTCTGTAGGATCCAGTGTCTGTAGGTCCCCAACATCTGTGTGTCCCCAACATCTGTGTGTCTAACAATGGAGTCTCCTATGACCAAAATATTAGGTTGTGTGGTGGTATACCTTACAGGCTTAGAGGTTGAAACACTTTGTAATGTGGCTGTAAGTGTTGTGATGGGTGTCATTTCTGTAGATTGCGTATGAAGTTGCTAAGGATCCTTATTAAAAAGCAGTGACTGTGAGGCCTTAGAGATTTGGGAAGATTACATTTAAGAGCCTCTGCATACGTGGACCTATGTGTCTTATCCATACTATGTGCGGTGGATGTAATGTTTTACTGACCAATCTTTTGGTATTTTTAGTGTTAGTAAGTGAGAGCCCTTCTCTGTGTTTTAGAATAAGATGGTTGTCAGTATACATGAGACAATTGCTACATTGTCACAGGATGCACAAATCCACCAAGTTAGCTGAAGTTTTTGATAGCAGGATAGTGCATATCCATAGTTACAGATCCTATTTACATATTTTACAAGGGGATGGTGTAAGAGGGGTTTACAGCTGATTAGCTAGGATGCTGACTACAAAAGGCTATCTAAGACTAAACTAATAGAGCAGTGCTCCTCAACATGTAAACCAGTTGCTCCATGCACATCTAAGTACTGGGGAAATTTCAAAGCAAATTTTTATAGCAAAAGTTTTAATTCAAAGTGCCTGTGTCTATACAGGGCACTGCCAAACACTGCTGTGTGATGAGCAACACTGCACAAATGTGCCAACTTTATACGGGAACAGCAACTGACTAAACGATCAAAATGGCTCTCTGGCCAATCACCAAATTACATTTAAAACTGGCCAGAGTGATTCCTAAGCTAAGAATGAGACCAGTCCACAAAATAAAGAGTGTTTTGTCTTTATTGCTTCCTGGTGCCGTTTGTTGTGTGTATTAGAATGAGACCAGGCTACTCTTTACTGCGACTAGAGTGTAGACATAAGCCTTCTTAATGTAAAATCAACTCTGTTGAAGCAAAATGCGCAGAGATACATAACCAATAAGCAAATACAATGAATCAGTGCCTAAGGAATGCCCACAAAATGCAGCAATCAGCAACAAATGATAGTAAATTTCAGGGGCACTTTAAAATCATTTAAAGTGCAGAGGCACAGTAAATAATGCAAATATAACAGTAGCCCTCTTAAACTGTACACAGAAGAGTTATTTAGTGAAATATTGCCCTTATTTGGCAAGGATGGCACATGACTGAAGTAGAGCATTCTCAAATGTGTGGCATGGACACCAAGCAGCTAGAAGCTCTCTGGAAATGAGTCCAGATCTGCACAAATGCTCCCACTTTATGCAGGTATCAAAACTGAGTAAACAATCACAATTGCCCTCTGACCAATCACCAAATTAAAATTAAAGCTGTCTAGAGTAATTCCAAATCTTATAATGAGATCATACTACTCTCTACTGCCACCAGAGTGCAGACCTAATTTTTTTAAAGGGTCACTATCTCAGATTTTTTGCTAGAGAAGTTTGTTTACATTTTAGTACTCTGTAAGTCACGTGTTCACCTAGAGGCAAGGTTTTCACAGAGCCTTTTTAGCATATTGCAGGTCAGATTACACAAACTCTCAGTGAGGGTTGTTAGAGGAAGTTCTTAGAACTTACAGTGGCATTTTGTCCTTTTTTATTTTCCTTCCCCCACTCATGAGTAATTAGATTTGCTGAATGACTAGATTTTACTCAACTGGTTTCCTCCAGGTGCTCTGGTTTCCTCCCACATCCCAAAGACATGCAGTAGGTGGATTGGACACACTAAATTGGCCCTAGGTGTGAGTGTGTGGTGTGTGTGCCTTCTGTGGAAGGTTGGGCGTCGGGCTGGCAACTCGACACCGTAAAACTCCACAGCTATTCATGAGCGGACAGATGATCCGCTGTGGCGACCCATAACCGGGAAAAGCCGAAAGAAGAAGAAGAAGAGATGCTGTCTTCTCACTCACAGACATGGAGCCTCTTTAGCAATGAAGTGATAGCTACTTTAGTATGTACTTGTTTTTGCAAAACATTGTCTAATACTTATTCAAGCCTAGGCAATAGTATTTTTCATGTTTGTTGCTGCAAATATTTTCCCTCCACTGGCAATTATTTTTCATATGGTCTGTTATTAGTCTTTGTGTGTGTGTGTGTGTGTGTGTGTGTGTGTGTGTGTGTGTGTGTGTGTGTGTGTGTGTGTGTGTGTGTGTGTGTGTGTGTGTGTGTTTTGATGTAGGTACACTTTTATAATCATACAAATTTTCCCTCATTTTACAGCACAGCATTGCTTTGGACAGTTGTGCCTTGCAAAGAAACATGTTGAGTAACAGATGTCCAAATATTCTAAAAGAATAAAATATTTTGCATCTTTTCTCTAAACATGTCATGCAGCTTTAGAACTGAATCTACTCAGTGTTCTAAAAGTATTTTCTCATTAGCTGATTCTGTATGTTGTCCTTCAGAAATCACACCACAACTATTTGTCTAATAGTGATTCCATCCTACTGGAATTCTTTTCTCACTTTTTTCTACCATTCATTGTGGTAAAATGTTTTCAACTTTCACATATTTCCTGAATGTTTGAAGTACAGTTATTTTACACCAATTAGGATTTGAAAGTTGAAGCAAATGCAATCTACACATTTCCTATATACTTTTCAGTACCATTCCTAGTATATTACAGTAGGTAATTACAGGTGTACTTTTACTAAGGCAGTAAAAATTAAGTGCTGCAACCAAAATCTCATGCCATCGATAACCCTACATTTTGACAAGTACCATCAGTTATTTTTCTATGTATGTATCTATATATGTATGTATGTATGTAACACATAATCTAGGTTTATATTCATGGGGTTTGAAAACAGCCTCTATGTGTTACTGACAGACTTGAAATTCTAGGCATTCTTGAATGTCTATAAATTTCAGATATACTACATTTATTTATTTATTTATATACATTTGTTGACCGGGATAGTCCGACTGGATGCAGGTCCGTTTTCAGAGGAGGCCCGGGGAGAAAAGCTCCACATTAAAATGTTACAGACATAATACAGTTGGAGAAACATAGCATTTAAAACTATAGACATAGTTACAGCTGTAGAACATAATACAAATTACATATTTGATAATGCAGGTCTTTTGGTGAAACTATGTATGCAGTGTGCATAACTGTTTTAGAAGTGCACTTCAAGGTTACTATTGTCATTGTAAACTCATATGTTACCTGCTAAATAGCAAAGTGGTTAATGGGTGCAGCCAACTCTTCAAAAAGAGTATTTAGGAACATAGGAGGTTACTAGGCTATTGGCCCTGGGGCCCTTATAAGCCTAGCCAAGACTTTAGCCCATGTTTAGACAAATCAGCACCCAATGCCCCTGCCCAGGGGTATATTTTCTGTTTCCCATCCAGTTATCCAGGTTGCGCTTAAAAAGGGTAAAGAGGTACTCTACTTGATGTGGAAAGGCAGTAGATTCCATAGATGAGGGAGTCTCTAGGACACAAATCTGTCCCGCCAACAAGTCTCGTTGATGTCACAGACCAGGTTGAGGCCACATGTGCGAGTTACTCGAGTGGAGCTCGACTTGCGGATATGCAGCAGTCCCATCAAGGTGGGGTCCATGATCACCTTGTATGTCACCTCTGAGGAGTCTGTATGAAAATGTGTAGAGGGATAGGACTTTTAGCCTATCTGTGTAATGGTAGATATTTGAGGCCCTGGATTCTCCTGGTGAGGAACCTCTGTGGTCTCTCCAGCTGCTGCATGTGCTTTGTGAGGTACATGCCAAAAGGTGCATTGTACTCAATAATGGGCCTTATAAGGGAAGAATACAGGGATGTTATGACCTTCTTGTCTATCGATGAGATATCCTTACATATCAGGTGGGCCATGTAGAAGGCTTTCTGTACCTCGGAAGCAACATGGTGGTCAAAAGTCAGGTTGCTATCAACCTGGGTGCCCAAATCCCTCATGACTGTCTGAGTGCTTAGGATGCTGTTATTAATGTGATCATTTGTGGAGACGTCACTCTCCCCAAAGGGGATGATGATGCATTTTTTGGTATTCAGCTTGAGGCCATGTTTCTGGCACCAGTCATTTGTCTAAGTGAGACCCTCTTGGAGGATGTCCACATCACTAGGGGAATTGATGACAGCACCCAGCTTGCAGTCATCTGCAAACTTGGGGCAGCCATAGCCCACTGATTTTGGTCTGCACCTCAGAAAAATATATCCCAAATAAGAGAGGCCCCAAGACCAAACCCTGGGGTACGCCACTTGTTACAGGTCTACTGCTTGAGGTGGCTTCCCCTATTTTGACTACATGGGTTCTATCAGTGAGCCAGTTTGCTACCCATCTGGTAACATATGGATCGGTGCCTAGTTGAGAGAGTTTATCTATTATGCCCGAGTGGGGAATAGTGTCAAAGGCTATGACCAGGTCAAGGTAGGCGGTGTGCACAGTCTTCCCCTCATCCATGGCTTTGGTGACTGTCTCAAATAAGTCGACCAAATTTAGCAAGCATGACCTCCCCTTGACTAAGCCAAACTGTGTGGGATCAAGTGTTTGGAGGTTGCCAATGTCCTTGTTAATGAGGTCCATAATAATCTATTCCATGGCCTTGCAGAGCAGGCTAGTTAGGCTGATGGGTCTATAATTTTCCGGATCGGTGGATGTTCCACCTTTGTGTAAAGGGGTGACAGTGGCTGTCCTCCACTCAGCTGGGACAAAGCCAGTACTTGGGCTTTGGTTGAATAGGGTGCCCAATGGTGCTGCAAGTTCATACCTGAGTTCATGTAGGATGCAGCCTGGGATGTTATTGAGTCCCATGGAGGCTGCATTTTTTGTCTTTCAGGGAGCAGTTATGACCTGTTCCCTAGATATAAGGGGAAGGGGGCAGGCACTGGGAATGTCCTGATTTACTGATGGGGGAGACAGAGGGGCAAATTTTTTCACTGAATTTGTCAGCCAGCAAGTTTGCTATATCTATGGCATTTGTATATGTGGTGTCCTTGACCACCAGTTCTGAACAGATCTGGGTGCTTTCTTTGAAGTTGTGGACATATGTGAAGAAGTCCTTATGATTGTCTCTAGTAAATGTGGCCAATCTGGACTTGGAGTTTTCTTTGGAGGATTTCACTAGTGCTCTTATTTGCTTGTTCAGGCTAAGGAGACATTGCTTCCAGTTGGGCACCTGCTCCTTCTTGGTCTTGGACAGCAATACAATACAATTACATGCAGTATCCCACAGTGATCGATTACAGAGCCACTGGTTTACTTCTACAGTATTAAGGCTGACATCAAGAATTTGTAGCTGGCCATGTTTAGAGTTGTAACTACCTCACCATTTGACTTCCAGATTTTTCAGAAGGAACTAGCATGGAGCAGTAAGTGGTGCTTGCAGTACAGCCTAAAACTACATGCCAAAAAATGCAGCACCAGCACTATGTCTTCAGCCAAAACTGACTCAGTCATTAGGGACTCGAGCACTTTCACTAATAATTAGGTATCCTTTGTTATGTATCCACTAATGTTAGGAAATCCTTTTACCTAATCACCAGGGATGATTAACAGAGTATAATCTCTCCTTTGGTATGTACTTCTCTAAGCATATGACCTTGAGAGGCTGCATTGTTCCCTCATTACAATAATCAAGTGTATGTCTTTCTTGAGCTACCCAAGTAGCCTTAAAGCACTGTCTTTTTTTTGTTTTCCTATAGACTCTGGAGAGGTAATCTCTGTCTAACCTGCATAGCCTCAAAGTTCCAGTCCACTGTCACTTGTTGCACATCCGCAGAACTAGTAACATCGTAAACTCCTGCTCAAGAGAACTCATCTTCTACCATAAAATAAATACTTCCTGTTGGCAAGATAGCTATATATCTCAGAAACCCCCCCCCCCCATTAACAGAATAGACTTCCTTTGGATATAAAGCAAAGTAGCTCCCTGACCCTCTTTAAGCATAACCTGGATGTATGGATGGGCAATCATAATTACCGCCCAGGTCTGGCCACTGAAGCTGTCACTGAAAGGGGCCTAAAACTAGATATAAATTAGTCATGCCACTGGGTACTTACAAAATGGGACATTGTGGCTAGGCTACTAATGTCCCACTGGATCAACAGCCTACTGTTAACCCATTAATCCATTAACCTAAATGTGCACACTTCTTTCATTTTGGCATCACTACATGCTAGCAAACTAGTATCCTTGACCAGACCCATGAATGTATTCACAAACCTATTACCCACTTCTGTACATCTGCTACATGATAGCATCACATAACACAGTGTTATGTAGTTCAGAGAAGTGACAAAACCAAAAAACATATAGAGATGCAGTACTGTCATCCTGGAAGACATTAGCGTGACATGAATGAGCAACGACATTTACATAAGGCCTGCCAGTACACTTCTGGATGACCCAAACCATACAAGAACACCCCAGCCCCTGAATGACAAATAGTCTACTCACACAAAATGCATTGTAGAGACAGCGAAACTGCAGATATCATGCCAGTGACAGAACAGTATTCCTACTCAATATGTCACCATCTGGTGATTGCTCTCATCGCTATGCATTGATGATAAGCTATAAGGTGCTACACCCCAAACCTGAATGCATCAAATGAAAACAAGAACGTGTTGTCTCACTCCAAGTATAGGGCTGCCATCACCTTGTCAAACGTCCACAACAGTACACACAAGGTATGGTCAGTGTGTTGATGTCACATTTTAGTTCCATGCAAATGCCTGACATAATGCTGAGGGTCAGTTAAACATTAAAGGGTAATGTAGCCATAATGACTTATTATGGAATACAGTAATATTATGCCAAGAAGTACAACATTCATACACTGTATACATAGTTTTCTGTCAATTCACTTTCCCAACAACACAAACAGTTCTGCTGTTATCCTACACTGTGGAATTATACTTTTAGTACATCTGGGTGTTGACTAACCTGCATCACATTACTGTACTGTCCTTGTCTTCCACTCTATTATCCACACCCTCATTTGTGTAACTATCTCTAAATTTAATCAATGTGTTCTGAGTATATACATTATATATATAAATATATACGGGTCCACTTTGTAATTTTGAAATACTGAAATCTCAAATTTCAGTATTTCGAACTTACAAAGTCGCATACTCACATTTCCAAAACCAGCAGAAGTGTGAAATTCAAAATCCCGAAGCACGAATATTTTGAATTTCTGTTTCAGGTGGTACGGTATGTGGATGTTTGGGTTTAATTTTGGTAAGTTTGTGTGTGTAAGTATGTTGGTTAGGGG